>NC_041384.1:707058620-707068261 GCF_002162155.2 Triticum dicoccoides
GCGGGGGCCGGCCTCGGGCCCGAGCGGGCCGGCGGCGGTGGGAGGTGGCCGGGCCACGTGGCGGCTCCTGAGTGGCCGGGAACGGCGGCGTGGGCGTGTCCGGCCGGACGGACAATGTCCGGCGCGGCGGAGGAGATATTTTTAGGGTTTGGGAGAGGGGATCCGCGAATTTGGAGGAGGGGGTCTTTATAGAGGCATAGAGGGAGCTAGGCGAGTCCAAATGAGGTGCGGTTTTCGGCCACGCGATCATGATGAACGCTCTAGATGATGGAGAGGGTTTTGGTGGTTTTTGGTCCAAATTGGAGAGGTGTTGGGCTGCAACACACATGAGGCCTTTTCGGTCCCTCGGTTAACCGTTGGAGCATCAAACGAAGCCCAAATGGTACGAAACTTGACAGGCGGTATACCGGTAGTAAACCAAGGCCGCTTGGCAAGTCTAGGTCCAACCCGGAAATGTTTAATCCCCGCACACGAAAGAAAGGTAGAAATGACCACCGGAGGAGAACGAAGCGCCGGAATGCAAAACGGACAACGGGGAAAATGCTCGAATGCGTGAGATGAACACGTATGCAAATGCAATGCACATGATGACATGATATGAGATGCATGACAGCGATAACAACACACGGAGACAAAGAACCCGAACCCGAGAAAATAAAATAACTTAAGGCCGAAAACGGCAAGAGTTGGAGTACAAATTGGGTAAATCATATCCGGGGTGTTACAACACTCCACCACTACAAAAGGATCTCGTCCCGAGATCTAGGACTGAAAGAACGCCGGGTACTCAGAACGGAGGTGATCCTCGCGTTCCCAGGTAGCTTCACGGTCGGAATGGTGTGACCACTTGACTTTGAGGAATTTGATTGACTTGTTGCGAGTCTTGCGTTCAGTCTCTTCGAAAATAGCCACGGGGTGCTCACGATATGAGAGATCTTCTTGGAGCTCAATGTACTCGAAGTTGACGGTGCGATCAGGAGTCTTGAAGCACTTTCGAAGCTGAGAGACATGGAACACATCATGAACATTTGCAAAGTCTGAAGGAAGCTCGAGTTGATAGGCGAGATCGCCTCTCTTGCTAACGATCTTGAAAGGTCCCATGTATCTAGGGGCAAGCTTCCCTTTGATACCGAAGCGACGAGTACCTTTCATTGTAGAGACGCGGAGGTAAACATGATCTCCGATCTCGAAAGCCAAATCACGGTGCTTACTATCATAGTAGCTCTTCTGATGGGATTGGGCTGCTTTGAAGTTATCTCGAATGACTTTGCACATTTCCTCTGCCTCTGTGATTAAGTCATTTCCCAAAAGTTGACGTTCACCGGTTTCAGACTAGTTGAGAGGGGTACGACACTTCCTGCCATACAGAATTTCAAATGCGGCCTTGCCCGAACTTGCTTGAAAACTGTTGTTGTAGGAGAATTCAGCATATGGAAGACAATCCTCCCACTTCATGCCGAAGGAGATCACACAAGCTCTGGGCATATCTTCAAGAATCTGATTGACACGCTCGACTTGACCGCTAGTTTGAGGATGGAAAGCTGTGCTGAAGCGGATGTTGGTGCCCATGGCCTTCTGAAAAGAATCCCAAAACTTGGAGGTAAAGATGCTGCCACGGTCTGAAGAGATCACTTGAGGAATACCATGCAGAGAGATAATTCGAGAGGTATAGAGTTCCGCCAATTGAGCTGCGGTGATTGACTCTTTGATAGGCAGAAAATTAGCCACTTTAGTGAGTTTGTCGATGACAACGAATATAGCATCATTGCCACGCTTGGACTTTGGAAACCCAGTCACGAAGTCCATCTCAATGTGGTCAAACTCCATTCTGGAATGGCAAGAGGTTGGAGGAGACCCGCTGGCCTTTGGTGTTCTGCCTTCACTCTTCTGCAGACACCACATTCATTCACGAACTGAGCAATCTCGCGCTTCATTCGAGTCCACCAATAAGCCTGCTTGAGGTCCTGATACATCTTCGTGCTCCCAGGGTGGATGAAGAGGAGAGAATTGTGAGCCTCGTTCATGATCACTTTACGAAGTTCACTTTGGGCACAACAATATGATCCTCGAAGAAAAGAGTGTCCTTGTCATCAAGGCGGTAGCACTTGTACTTGGGTTGGCTCTTGGCAATCCCAATCTTCACCTTTTTCACCATAGCGTCAAGAAGCTGGGCTTGGCGAATCTGGTCTTCTAAGGAAGGAGAGACTTGAAGGTTGGCGAGGAAACCTTGAGGAACAACTTGCAAATTCAGTTTGCGGAAAGCTTCACAAAGCTCGGGTTGATAGGGCTTGAGAATCAGACTGTTGCAATAAGCCTTCCTGCTCAATGCGTCGGCAATCACATTGGCCTTGCCTGGAGTATACTCGATACTCGGATTATACTCTTGAATCATTTCGACCCATCGAGTCTGCCTAAGGTTGAGATTAGGCTGAGTGAAGATGTACTTGAGACTCTTGTGGTCAGTGAAAATGTCCACTTTTCTTCCCAATAAGAGATGTCTCCAAGTCAAAAGAGCATGCACAACTGCCGCCAACTCGAGATCATGAGTGGGGTAGTTCTTCTCATTGGGCTTCAACTGGCGAGAGGTATAAGCCACAACTTTCTTCTCTTGCATCAACACTGTGCCGAGACCTTGGAGAGAGGCATCACAAAAGACCTAGTACGGCTTGGGTTCATCAGGCGGAGTCAGAACTGGAGCGGTGACCAATTTCTCTTTCAAAGTGTTGAAAGCAATGTCACACTCCGGAGACCAAACGTACTTGACGTGCTTCTGGAGAAGATTTGAGAGAGGCTTCGCGATCTTAGAAAAGTTTTCAACGAATCTTCGACAGTAGCTTGCGAGACCGAGGAAGCTACGGAGTTGCTTCACGTTCTGAGGAGGTTCCCAGTTCACAATTGCAGACATCTTCTCAGGATTCACCACAATGCCCTTGGCGGGAGATGATATGACCAAGGTAAAGAACCTCATCGAGCCAAAATCCACACTTGGAGAAGTTGGCGTAGAACTGGTGTTCTCTGAGCTTATCGAGTACCAAACGCAAGTGCTTGGCATGATCTTCCTTGTTCTTCGAGAAAACCAGAATGTCGTCGAGATAGACAAAAACGAAGTCATTGGTGTAGGCATTGAAGATGAAGTTCATCATGAGAGAGAAAGTCGGAGGAGCGTTGACGAGGCCAAAAGACATGAGAGTGTATTCATATGAACCATAGCTTGTCCTGAAAGCCGTCTTGGGAATCTGATGATAACCCATACGGAGATCAAGCTTGGAGAATGCTTGGGCACCTTTGAGTTGTTCGAACAGCTCGTTGATGTTGGGAAGTGGGTATTTGTTCTTGATAGTCTTCTTGTTCAGTGGATGGTAATCAACACAAAGTCGGCCCGTTCCATCCTTCTTCTTCACAAAAAGAACACCACAACCCCACGGAGAAGAACTAGGCCGGATGAGACCCATTCTCTCTTGAATATCGAGTTGCTTCCTCAGCTCCTTCAACTCTTCAGGTCCGAGCTTGTAAGGACGCTTGCACACTGGTTCCGTGCCAGGCTCAAGATCGATGACGAATTCAACTGGCCGGTGCGGAGGCATTCCTGGAAGCTCTTATGGAAATACGTCTTGATATTCACGAACGACTGGAATCTGCGAGATAGCGTCTAGTTCACCCTTCTCATTGAGAGAAAACAGACGGATAGTATTATCTCGAGCGGCAAAGACAATTACATCCTCAGATGAATGAGTCAATTGAATCTGCCTGGCTGCACAATCAAGATGTGCCTTGTGCTTAGAAAGCCAATCCATTCCGAGAATAAGACCAATATCCAAGTCACCAAGAACCGTTGGAGAAGCCAGAAATTTGTAGTCGCCCAAAGTGATAGTAACATCCGGAGCAACGGAGTTAGCATGCATGTGCCTACCGGGAGAGACAACTGCTAATGGACTAGGCAAAATTTGCAAAGCCAAACCATGCTTAGATGAAAACGGTCTCGAGATGAAACAATGCGATGCACTAGTGTCAAAAAGAACTTTAGCTGGAATATCATTAACAAGAAGGTTACCCATGATGACATCTGACGAGTCCTCTGCCTGAGCTGCATTTATCAAGTTGACCTTGGCGTGCTTGGGGTTATGCTTGACCACAGCTGTACTTGCCGATCTGACAGGAGGAGGAGGAGGGAGGCGCCTCTGGTTGAAGCACTTGTTGGCATAGTGACCCTTCTATTGGCACTTGTTGCACGTGACCTCTAAAAGCGGACAGTGATACGGAGCACTCGATCTTGGAGCTTGAGACGAAGTCTTGTTCTGAAAACCAGGGTTGGGTGGGTGGGAAGATCCATTGCCACCTTTGCTCTTCTGATACGGCTGACGGAACGGTGGTGGAGGAAGCCAAAACTTCTGCTGCTTGGCCACTTGAGTAGAGGAAGAAGGAGTAACATCTCTGACTCGCTTCTTGGAAGCATCACATCTCAGTTGAGCGGCCTCTTGCTTCAGTGCCATGTTGTAGAACTCATCGTACCTCAAGGGCTCAAAGAGAACAAGAGCTAGCTGGATTTCTTCTCTGAGACCACCCTTGAACTGGTATATCATGCTCTTCTCATCAGGTACGTCCTGCTTGGCAAAGCGGGTGAGCTTCTGGAACAACTTATTGTAGTCATAGACAGACAAAGAGCCTTGCTTCAGGTTGCGGAATTCCTCACGCTTGCTTTCAACCACGCTCTGAGGGATATGATGAGCTCTGAAATCTTGACGGAATTCATCCCAAGTAATCACACGTCCACCTCTGGAATCCTTGTACTGCTGGAACCACTCTGCGGCTTGGTCTTTGAGTTGGAAGGAAGCAAACTTGACAAAGTCCTCAAGCCTGACGTTACTGCACTCAAAATGCTTGCACAGATCCACGAGCCAATCATTAGCATCAGTTGCCTCAACACAATTGCTGAAAGTCTTTGGCCCGTTAGCAAGGAACTGGTTGAGTGTAGCAAAGTGATTCTCATTGTTGCGTTGGTTCCCTTGGTTGCCTTGATTCGCTTGATTGCGCTCTTGAAGAATTTGCATGATAAACTGCGTGTTTGCATTGGTTGCGGCCATCACACCTTGCCATGCCTCCGGAGGAGGTGGAGGTGGTGGCGGATCAGGATTCAGAGTCGTGCGCATTGGAGGAGGCATCCTGAAGAGGTTGACATCCATTAGCACATTGATAGACAAATATTGAAGCTGAATCCAACGGAATGAAAATTGCAACATAAAGTCTTCACATCCGAACATAAGAACGAATGCATTCCTCTTGAAATGGTCACATATCCATAAATTGAGAAGCCACTTAGAATTTAGGTAGAGAAATAAATCAACAAGGTACGGACCAAGAATGAATACTCGGTAAGAAATCCCAATCTCAAACCAAATATCCGTGGAAGAAGAACTAGAGCTACAAGAATTCCCACCTATGAAACTCCCGAACCTTTCTGGTTATGCAATCAGGTGTTGGGGATACACGGGAAGCATAATATCTCACCAAAATCTAGCAAATCCTACATCCAGCTGTATCCATCCTTCAACACATAACCGAGAAAAACTTCGGAAACCATCTACCTCAACCTTCGAAAAGCATCCGTTATACAAGTTATGGCGATACTCCCGAACTCCCGCCCCAGTACTGGCTGGCGTCGAGGTTATCTCACCGACGAACTTCATAAAAGAGATTTCCGATGTCGGCGTACTAAACTCAGGTATTTCAGAACTGCAACGACAAAATTGTGACAACAACACCTCGGAGCTCAACTCCCCGGGACACTGCCACAAAACCCCTGACAGGAGGCACCAAGACAATGTTCTCGTCACAAAACCATCGAAACGATTCCAAGATACCCGCGTGATCCTAAATTTTTTTTGTGAAATTTGAGAAGAGAAGAGTCAAAACTCTACGTCAGGATGCCTTACCAGAGCGATGAGGAGACTGGGAAGTAAAACGAATTCCTAAACTCTTCGATATATAATTCCTAAATGACTCAAATCATTTTTCTAGACACAACTCGGCTGCTAAAAATGATCAAGCAATGGGGCTGCTAAGGTTGGGGAAGGCTCTGATTACCAACTTGTAACGCCCTTGATGCGGCTATATCTCCCACGTGTCGAGGCACGACTTAGAGGCATAACCGCATTGAAAGCAATGTCGCAAGTTAGGCAATCTTCACAACATCCCATGTAATATATAGATAATAAAAGGGGAGATATAATAGTTGGCTTACACTCGCCACGTCAATCATAGTACATAAATAGCATTACAACATTCAAACACTCATGGCCCGACTACGGCGCCAAAATAAAAGATAACCCAACATGCGACACGGTCCCGATCACCCCAACTGGGCACCACTACTGATCATCAGGAAAAGAAACATAGTATCGTTGAGAGTCCTCGTCGAACTCCCACTTGAGCTCAAGCACGCCATCTGGAGCGGAATCATCAGGCCTTGCATCTGGTGTAATAGTAATCTGTGAGCCACAGGGACTCAGCAATCCCGCACCCTCGCGATCAAGACTATTTAAGCTTAATAGGTAGTTAAGGTAAAAATATGTGGAGCTGCAGCAAGCGACTAGCATTTATGGTGGCTATCATGTTCGCAAAAGAGAGCGAGAAGAGGAGGCAAAGCGCGAACGAGTAACTAGAGGGCAAACCTGCGGCAAGCATTACTCCAACACCGTGTCCACTTCCCGGACTCCGCCGAGAAGAGGCCATCACGGTAACTCACACAGTTGATTCATTTTAATTAAATTAAGGTTCAAGTTATCTACAACCGGACATTAACAAATTCCCATCTACCCATAACCACGGGCACGGCTTTCGAAAGTTCAAATCCCTGCAAGGGAGTCCCAACTTAGCCCATGACAAGCTCTCATGGTCAACGAAGGAATAGACCTCCTCCCGAGACGTTCTGATCAGACTCGGTACCTCGGTTCTTCAAGACACTTCGACAGGTTAAAACAAATCCAGCAACACCGCCCGAATGTGCCGACAAATCCCGATAGGAGCTGCACATATCTCTTTCTCAGGGCACAATCGGATAAGCAATCCGTACAAGTAAAACCAGCCCTCGAGTTTCCCCGAGGTGGCGCTGCAAGGGGCTCTAGGTTGGACCAACACTCAGAGGAGCACTGGCCCGGGGGGGGGGTTTAAATAAGATGACCCTCAGGCTCCGGAAACCCAAAGGAAGAAGAGGCTAGGTGGCAAATGGTAAAACCAAGGTTGGGCATTGCTGGAAAAGCTTTAATCAAGGCGAACTATCAAGGGGTTCCCATTATAACCCAACCACGTAAGGAACACAAAATCCGGGAACATAACACCGACATGACGGAAACTAGGGCGGCAAGAGTGGAACAAAACACTAGGCGAGAGGCCGAGCCTTCCACCCTTTACCAAGTATATAGATGCATTAAGATAACATGGCAATATAATGATATCCCAACAAGTAAATAATGTTCCAACAAGGAACGGTCTCCAATCTTCACCTGCAACTAGCAACGCTATAAGAGGGGCTGAGCAAAGCGGTAACATAGCCAATCAACGGTTTTCTAGGACATGGAGGGTTAGAGGTTTGACATGGCAATTTGGGAGGCTTGAAAGCAAGTGGTAGGCATCATAGCATGGCATAGCGAAAGAGTGAGCATCTAGCAAAGCAAAGATAGTAGTGATTTCGAGGGTATGATCATCTTGCCTTCAAAGTTGTCAGAGTTGACTGGATCCTCGAAAGCAAACTCAACGGGCTCCTCGTTAGCGAACTTGTCTCCCGGATCTACCCAAACAAGACAAACAAGCAACAAGGACACAATCAACCACGTGCAAACTCAAACAACATGATGCAAAGATGGTATGCTATGCGGGATGCGATGCGGGATGCATATGCAAGATTTAACGAGGAATGAATGAACCTGGCCTCAACTTGGAAATCCAAGTGAGCCACTGGAAAGATGAGATGAAATCTCTTGAAAACGATATAAAGAACGCCGGAATCGAAGTTACGGTTTGGAAATGGCAAGCAATTCAAATATGACCATGTTCTGTGATTTACAACAACTAGCCATCTAAATGCAACAAGATGAACATGCTACAGCACCCAAACATGACAACAAAATACATGGCAGGAATCCTCTCAAGATGCTTAACAAAAGTCTAGCACTGATTTACGGCCAATTCATCCATTAACAGGTTCAAACAAGCATGGCAAAAATGCATTTGGTAAACAGATCTCAGACTTAGTGAAATTAACACTTGTCTGGAATTTCAGATCAAATAGCACTCTTTGGAGCAACAAAACTACATGCTACAGGACCTGAGCATGGCAAAGTAAAGCATGGCATGGAGCTACTCAAAGAGCTTAACAAAAGTCCCTTAGTGACCTTGAGCCAAAAGGGATCAGAAAATACATTTGCAAGCATGTGAACATGGCAAAAACATAATCAGTTCTCAGACTTAGTGAAAACTGGAGCATGCTGAAAACAGATACTCCCTCCGTCCGGAAATACTTGTCATGAAAATGGATTAAAGGCGATGTATCTAGATGTATTTTAGTTCTAGATACATCCCTTTTCATCCATTTTGATGACAACTATTTTCGGACGGAGGGAGTATCAAGTAGGCATGTTTACGAGCTCGATGCACTCACTACAAAGCAAGTCATGACAAGCTAAGAATACACCCATCAAGAATACACAAAATGCAAGCTAGACATGGCAAGAACAATAACATAGCATGCACGGATCAACTACAACATCCTCGGCAAAATCGCTAACAAGTAGACAATCTGCCCAGATTCTCGAAATGACAAAAGCAGAGCTCGATTGACTCATGCTAGGCTGCTCCATAATTGCAAACAAAGACATGGATGGATAGAGCACTACAATATTAACAAAACATCCTTACTAATCATCCTCAAAAGAGGCACGGATCACTTGGCAACAACATGAACATATGGCCATATGAGATAAACAGATCAAGGACTTAGTGAAAATGCTAAGTCCCTGAAATCAGCATTACCAAGTGCCTCACTTTACAAGCTTGTGCTAGTCACCACACACATCACAAAAATACATGGGTTGCACCTCTGGATAGATGGCAAAACATATAACAAAACACATGTAGAGCTAATGGGCATATCATGCACACAATAATCATGGCAAAAATGACAAATATCTAATTGGAGCAGCAGATCTGACAATTATCTCAAATAGCATACTTCTAACAGAATTTCGGGCATCAAGATGAACTCAAATGAATATGATGCAATGAGATGAAATGATGTACTCTCTGAGACGAACATTTTGATATGCTATATGCCAAAAACAGAGTTGCGGATGCGGAGATATAGCATGATGAAAAACGCCAATTATTAGGGTTTGGGACGAAAAAGTCAACCCCGATTCTCAGATCTGGATCCGGCGCACGGATCGAGGACATCGCCGGACCCGAGCTACTGTTCGCCGGAACCGTCGGGGTTCACCGGAGTTGAAGCGGACGAGGAGGAGGTCGGCGGGGCCGGACGTCGAGGAGGCGGCGGGCGACGGTGGGCGGCGCACGGCGGTCGGGCGGCGAGGCGCGCGAGCGGGCGACGCGCCGGAGCAGTAGTGCGGCGGCTCGCGCTCGCCAGAGCTGGT
>NC_041384.1:707068769-707090716 GCF_002162155.2 Triticum dicoccoides
GGCGCGCGGTCTCCCGCGGGCGGCGGCGGCGGAGAGGCGGGCCGGCGGCGGTGGGAGGTGGCCGGGCGACGTGGCGGCTCCTGAGTGGCCGGGCGCGGCGGCGCGGGCGTGTCCGGCCGGACGGACAATGTCCGGCGTGGCGGAGGAGATATTTTTAGGGTTTGGGAGAGGGGATCCGCGAATTTGGAGGAGGGGGTCTTTATATAGGCATAGAGGGAGCTAGGAGAGTCCAAATGAGGTGCGGTTTTTGGCCACGCGATCGTGATCGAACGCTCTAGATGATGGAGAGGGTTTTGGTGGTTTTCGGGCCAAATTGGAGAGGTGTTGGGCTGCAACACACACGAGGCCTTTTCGGTCCCTCGGTTAACCGTTGGAGCATCAAATGAAGTCCAAATGGTATGAAACTTGACAGGCGGTCTACCGGTAGTAAACTAAGGCCGCTTGGCAAGTCTAGGTCCAATCCGGAAATGTTTAATCCCCACACATGAAAGAAAGGTAGAAATGACCACCAGAGGAGAACGAAGCACCGGAATGCAAAACAGACAATGGGGAAAATGCTCGAATGCATGAGATGAACACGTATGCAAATGCAATGCACCTGATGACATGATATGAGATGCATGACAGCGATAACAACACACGGAGACAAAGAACCCGAACCCGAGAAAATAAAATAACTTAAGGCCGGAAATGGCAAGAGTTGGAGTACAAATTGTGTAAATCATATCCGGGGTGTTACAGAGGAGATCGGGGCGGATGCAAGTTTTGAAAACGTGATGATGCAATGCACATGATGACATGATATGCAATGCATGACACGCAAGCAATGACAAGGCAAACAACATCGAATAACTGGACGACACCTGCCACATCGGTCTCGGGGCGTTACAACACTCCACCACTACGAGAGGATCTCGTCCCGAGATCTAGAATGGCACCAGAGGGAAAACGGAAAAGAAAGAGAAGGGGTAAAAACTAAGTTGCTTCTTTGACCAATGAGTGAAACCAAAGAACCTTGAAAGGTTGAGCAATTTCAAGAAAGAAAGCAATGGAGAAAAACACAGTTGAAAACACTCCGTTTTAAAATAGGAACAAGGAAGAACAACTTCGGGCAGCACTCCGATTGAAAAGAAAAAAAGGGATTGAATAAGAACTTGATAAGGTGATAGAACTTGAAAAGAGGGCACGTCACTCCGGTTAAATGGACAATCATGAAAAGAACATGATCTTGACAAAACAAGAAGATGGTTGAAGAGAGCAACAAAAAAATGCCTCCGGAACGAAAGAATAGAAGTTGTATCGACGGAACAAAAGAACGGAGAAGAAAATATCATCTTCTACCTGACAAGCATCTTAAAGAGAAGGGTCACACGGAGTTGTTGGAACAATCCACAACGAAAAGATAGGCTTGAAGTGGGCTTATGGAAAACATCTCAAAACCAAGAGGTGAAAATCTGCCACTAACGGAAATGATATATTGGATTGATATGAACAAGAAAATGAGAACTTATTTCACCGGGGGGATAGATGAAGAACTTGTGTCATATATAAGCACCATAAATAGCAACAATCCTTAGTGAAGGCTTTGGTGAAATATAACCTAAGATAACTCCAATGACGATATTGATGGATTTAAAATAACTCATTCTTAATAACATGTGAACCATGAAACATTAACTTAAATTATCAAGAATGACATAATACCACCTCCAAATATACGGTAGAAAGAAATTGCACTCCGGATTGCAAGATGAGGAAAACTTGAGCTCTTCTGAAAAGAATCTTGATGAGCACTTCGAGAAAGATTTAAGTCCTTGATGACCAGTCATGTAAAGCCTCGTTGAAGAATTCCGGTAAGAAAAGAATGAACAGCCAAAATGAAGGATAAAAGAATAAGGTTGAAGCCTTGCAATGATTTAGATGGATCTCCGTGATAATTAGAGCTTGGAACTCCGGGAAAGAAAAACGAGTACTTGAAACCAAGAATTTAATCATCATGACTAAACTCCGGAAGAAAAGATTAACATCTGGATGAAACAAGAATAAGAATTACATTATGCTTATCCTTCACCAATTTAATTGATGACAAACAATGGATTTGGCACACTACTTATTCTCGTGGACAGGATTAAGAGAGATATCGGTAACTTGAGAAAATCTTGAACGACCCACCGGTAGAACAGAAACAATGAATAAATTGATAAGGAAGAGAAATCTTGAACGAACAACCGTAATAATTAAAAATGAACAAAGAAAAGATAAGCAAGACACCGGGAAGAATTTAGCAAATGAACGAAGATGCTTGAGAGAATTTAGATACATGAGAACGAAGAGATCACGAGCCGATTAAAGATCACTTGAACGAAGCACCAGTAAGATTGGAGAATGATAACTGAAAGCTGAGAATGAATAAATTCTGAGATGATGGACTCCGGATGAACAAATTGAAAAAGGCTCCTGAATTGCTTCGGATATTTAAAAAGAATTCTCACATTCAAACCATTATGAGGGGATGGCCTCAAATTAAAACCACGAATCTCTGAGAAAACGGATAAGATATGGAGGTGAAATCTTCTTCGGTCTTCAAATGATGAGAAAGACGACGAGAAACACCACCGTGAATTATTTAGACACCCCGGAAGAATCAAAACGAAGAGGTCGAGCCAACGATGAAAAGAATTTAACCGATCTTGGAGAAAGACATTTTGACTGATGATAAATCATTCTTACATCAAACTTTAGAAAAGAATTTGAGAATAGCTCCGGAAAGATTAGAAGAGTCAGGTAAGATCCTGGAAAAAGACCTGTGGGTTAGGGCCCACTCAGAAGAAACACCGTAGAACGATTTACAAGAGAGGTTGCACCGGTTGAATTAAGTGGCATGAATACGATAGGACCTCGAAATAGCTTGAACAGATGCAAGGTGAAAACACAAATCTTCGAAATATCTTCAGCACTCCGGAACAAATGAATAGCGAAAGGTGAATGATAAAGAGGTGCACCGGTAAGAAAAGGTATTTGAAACGAGGAAAGGATATGATCAACAAAGCATGACTTGACACCACCGGAGATGAAAAGAATGAAGAATGACGAACTTGAAGCTCCGTTAGTATCTTCATGAGAATCACCGGATAAGAACATTGAAGGAAAAGAATGGAGAGGCTTCACATCAATAAGATGGATACTCGATTAAGAAATCTGAGTCCTTAAAGAAACACAAGGGAGGGAGGGCGGGAAAAACAAAGGCAACTTGGAGATGGATGAAAAAAACAACATTGAGAAGAACTGATAATTGACCTTGCGGATGTTGAAATGATCGGATCCACTTGAAGAGAAACACGCCGATAGAAAAGGATTGACATGACAATATCGATGATCATGAAGGATTAGTATTCACATCGGAGTATGAGAACACCATTTGGGGTAGGTATGGAATCAACACTTGACTTCGAAGCAACTCGAATACCACAACTCAAAACAAAACAAATGATTGCCTTGCAAAATAAGCCAGAACAAACATATGATAGAGATTTCATCCGAAGTTTTCGTGGTGGGGCCTACACGGGCTCGATCGTACAGCACCATCATGTAAAAGGTAGGGCACATGACATACGAAGCGTCCCCGAGTCGGCATAGCCAAGGACTCTTCAAGACACAACGAGACCACTGTAAAACCAACCGTGGATAGGCGGACCACTAGACGTCGAACCCCAATTTCATATCATACATTTGTCGGAAAGATATCCTAAGAGCTACTTGAATTCCCACTTATAAACTCCCGAAATTTTCCGGTTATGCAATCAGGTGTTGGGGATACAGGGGAAGCATAGTATCTCACCCAAACTAGCAAATCCTACATCCAGCTGTATCCATCCTTCAACACATAACCAAGAAACTTCGGAAATCGTCTACCTCAACCTTCGAAAAGCATCCGTTATACGAGTTATGGCAATACTCCCGAACTCCCGCCCCAGTACTGGGTGGCGTCGAGGTTATCTCACCAACAGCTGCATAAAAGAGATTTTCAATGTCGGTGAAACTAATCCCAGGTATTCCAGAACTACAACGATAAAATTGTGACGACAACACCTCGGAGCTCAACTCCCCGGGACACTGCCACAACCCCTAAAGACAGGAGGCACCAAGAACAATTTTCTCATCACAAATCGATTGGAACGATTCCAAGATACCCGCGTGATCCTAAAAAAAATTAGTGAAATTTGAGAAGAGAAGAGTCAAAACTCTACATCAGAATGCCTTACCAGACCGATGAGGAGACTGGGGACTCATCGGCACCTGCAAGCTGGTTTGGAAGTATCTGTGAGCCACGGGGACTCAGCAATCTCGCACTCTCGCGATCAAGACTATTTAAGCTTATGGGTAAGGTAAAAGGTATGAGGTGGAGCTGCAGCAAGGGACTAGCATATATGGTGGCTAACATACGCAAATGAGAGCGAGAAGAGAAGGCAAAGCACGATCGAGAAACTATGATCAAGAAGTGATCCTAGAACAACCTACGTCAAGCATAACTCCAACACCGTGTTCACTTCCCGGACTCCGCCGGAAAGAGACCATCACGGTAACACACGCGGTTGATGTATTTTAATTAAGGTCAACTTCAGGTTTTCTACAACCGGACGTTAACAAATTCCCATCTGCCCATAACCGCGGGCACGGCTTTCGAAAGTTCAAATCCCTGCAGGGGTGTCCCAACTTAGCCCATCACAAGCTCTCACGGTCAATGAAGGATATTCCTTCTAGCGGGAAGACCCGATCAGACTTGGAATCCCGGTTACAAGACATTTCGACAAGGTAAAACTAAACCAGCAACACCGCCCGAATGTGCCGACAAATCCCGATAGGAGATGCACATATCTCTTTCTCAGGGCACACCAGATTGTCTAAACTTCCGGTAGGCCAGCCCAGAGTTGCCCCTGGTGGCCACCGGCGGCTGACAAGTTGGACCGACACTCACTACTAGGAAAAGGCCTACTAATGGCGCACCTAATTGGGCCATTAATGGCGCATTAGTGGTGCGCCATTAGTGCCACACCATTAGTATATTTTACTAATGGCGCACCACTGGTGCGCCATTAGTATCTAGTATACTAATGGCGCACCTCAGATGCGCCATTAGTATATACAACAGTGCGCCATTAGTATGCCTCCCAGGGGGCCATGTATAGCCAGGTGCTTTGGCATACTAGTGGCGCACAACAACAGGATGCGCCATTAGTAACTTCGCCATACTAATGGCGCACTGTTTAATGATGCGCCATTAGTATCCTTTGGCATACTAATGGAGCACTATGATGTGATGCGCCATTAGTATGAATATTAGGTTTTTTTATTTTTTTATTTTCTGTTTTTTGCACAGGTTACAAAATGTATAATTGGACAAAATATAGACAGCACACATCAACAATAGATTCATCGAATACAATAGAAGATTAGTCTCTGAATACAATTCATCGTTTTAGTCTCCGAATACAATTCATCATATTAGTCTCCGAATTGAAAAGACCGAACAAAGATAGAACATTATACTTCAAGTCTCGAGACCGCGAGTTTGTCTTCACATTACAAGTGGATATCGATCATCTAAACTACCATCACATAGAAGAGAGCTGCGGTCATCACGATGAGCATCATCACGATGAAACTCGTCTTCATCCGGTTCCTCCAACGCTCCCTCCCCTCTCCCGCTAGATAGCGGGCGTATCTAGATTCGGCCTCGGCCCTAGTGGTGTACCCTTTGTAACTGTTACCGCTGAATCGGTCAACCTGTCTCCGACACTCCTCCCAGTCGTTGTAGACTCCGGGAACCTTACCCTTGTACACGACATACCACGGCATCGCTATGCAGTAGCCAAACGAAACGTTAGTACCAATTCACAGACAATACATAAGCGATATATAAGTATGCAACAGAACGATCGGAAGAGAAAAGCAAGACATTAATAGCATCGATTACATCTAAGTTGAACGACTCTCGAAACCAAAGAGACATACTACAAGTTCATTAAAGTTTAATTACAACATGAGTCAATCGATGTTTCAGAACTAGACACAGCATCACTGCTTTCGACTCGACTCAAGGGACCAGAGCGTGGATGAAGCCGCCGTCTATCGTGGGAGTCATGAAACAACGAGCGTTGTCAGCCTGCATTTGTAGGATTGTGTCGATGTCACTGTTGGACGGTTGATTTCTGAGGTAGAACTGCCACGAGGTACGAAGGACATCTTGATGGATGATTTCCGCAAACTCCAACTGGATGCGAAAGAATTCTTGTCTGATGTCCGCGTCCTGGATTGCCGACACGCTCGCGGCCCAATCTTTGAGTCTACTCGGTAGCAGAAGTTGATGATGGTCCCGTACGATCGCCCGCATGTGATGGATGGCGTAGTAGGCACCCTTCTGACCGCCAGGCGGCTGCTTGATGCAGCAGAACTTCGTATTGTGGGAGAACACGTGCTTGCCGTACTTACGAATAGGACTGGTGAAGGTGCCTCCAGATTTGACGTAGCCGGGGAGAACATCATCAAGAACCTTCTTGACATTTGTGTAGTCTACGTTCGACTGACGGTCCGGGTCAAAATACGTGGCCATGGAATGTTTGGGGCTTAGGAGGATGAGCGTGCAACGTGTGTCACTGCAGAAACATGGAATGTTAAAAGAAAAACGATCGAAATCTAAGAATTCATATGTTACGGGGCGGTTGAGGGGAGGACTTACTCGGGAAAGTAAGGCACGAGGAAGTTATCCTTATCTTGGTTTGCCAGAATGACGCCTTCGAGGTAAGAACTCGCGACTTGCCGGTCCCCAGTGCTGCCCAAGATCTTGGCACGCATGTAGAAGGGGTCGACAATCACGATGTCCGAGGTCTTGTCGCGAATGATCCGCATCTCCATACTCAGCGAAAATAGCCGAACGAAGGTGTAGTGCAGCGGATGAAGGTTCAACATAGCGTGGATGTCATCAAACCGCAGGACGATCGTACCCTCGATGGAGTTATCCACAAAGCCCTTGCCCTCTTGCACCTTGGCCGCGAAGACCGGGTATGCCACATCCTTCTCTCCGAGACGCCGCTTCTCCAAAGAAAGAACACTGTCATGCAGACTCCGCATAGCACCGGTTGCAGCATCGAGCTTATTTCTCGGTAGCATCGGCCTACCCGCCACATGCACCCTCCTCGAGATATCCTCAGGTGAAGGTGGCCCGTCCTGAGCACAGATCGTACTCGGTGCCGGCTGGCCCGCACCCTTGTTAGTCTTTCTTTTGCGTGCCTTCTTCTTCTCCTATAATGGGACCGAGTTCTGCTCACAGACCGCCTTCTTGAGTGTGTTGGGGCTGATAATATTTCGCACCTCGCCTATCTGAGGCTCGGTAAAGTCGGCAGCTGGAGGCGTCTCCTGAGAGCTGAACGGCAAACGACGCCTGTTGCAACTTGGCTTCTCCGCGGTACCATCTAGATCGCGCACGTCTTTTGTTGAGTTGGGTTCTTGAGAAGGAGGCCCCATGAAGTCGCCACCGTACCCATGATCGGCAAACTACTGATCGACGTTGGCAAATGTATCGCCGTCGTCGTCGTTCTGATCCTGTGCCATATGCATGTTTGGATCCAGTGGCATAGGGATGTCCAGCACCGTTGCGGCGGTCTTGCCATGGGGCCGACTTGGCGCCGGCACGACTGGCGGTGTTGTCTTTGGGGTGGTGTCCCCCGCCCCCAAACGAATCTGGCTCTTCGGCCAAAGCAGGGGCCAGCTCAGGCAGGCGCTGGGGGTCATCACGTCATCATCGTCGGCCCCGACGGGTCGAATCGGAGGTAACAACTCGTCGCAGCCTGGCAGCACCCAAACCAGTTGAACCCTAAACAAGTTGGGTGGCATCTGGGTACCGTGGAACAAGGGGTTGCCCGGTTGAACAATTTTTCCCTTGGCGACATCGACCAACTCGTTGTTCACGAAGTGCAGGAGAGTGCACGGAACATCGGCGGTGCCCTGCGAAAACATGTAGGGCGTCAGGGATGCCCAGTCAAAGGCAAGGAGATGAAGTCCTCGGCCGAGAGAGGCTTAATTAGTTACCATGATGATGACGTCGAGCTCGGCTAATGTCAGGGCACCGCCAACGGCGGGCGTGCAGTTGACGGAGGGGCCGCTTGCTGCAGAGGTGCCGCCCGGCATACACCCGGGTGCATTAAGCTCCCGTGCCGGCATCGGAGACACCAATGCCGCCTCCGCCGGAGACACCAATGGCCCCGCCATAACATTCTGCGAGTTGCTGGCCGTGAAGCTAGGAATCGGGGGCGGCCCCTGTTGGCCGCCCGCAATCCACGCACTAATCCCCTGGATCAAGGTAGGCACAATGGTGGTGATCGTCGCTCTGAGTTGTTGTTGCACTTGCTCTTGGACAATCTCCGGAATCCGCGCCACCTGTGCCTTGAGTTCTTGAACCTCGCGCGCCTGGCTTTCCGAGCAGGTCTTTTTCTCCTTTCGCCCACCAGTGTTATAGTATGACGACCATTTTGTCGACAAGCCTTTGCCGGCCACACGACCAGCTGACGTCGGCTTACTGAGCTTATCCTTGTTCTTCATTACATTCAACGCCCTATTTAGAGTGGTGTCCCAAGGGTTGCTCTTAGTCGACCCCGCGCTACTGCTTTCAGTCGCCTGCAGAAGGAATGTGAACCATTTAGAATATTGGCTTCATTAATTAGAATGCAACCATATGGAGCTAATTACGCGGGGGTGTATTCCTTACCAGAACAAGCTCAAGCGCCCGGGTCTTCGGATCCGTGGTAAGCTCCTTTGTTTTCGTGTCCTTCTTGTACCGGGCCCTGACAAAGTTCCTGGTCTGCTTGTCACCGTATTTATCGAAGAGGGGCGGTAGGCCTTGCTCGGCACGGTCCGCCTCCTCCTTGTCCCATATAGGCTCCGCCACTCTGTAACCGCCGGGACCGAGTGTGTGTTCCCCTAAGTTCAGCTCCCGCATTTCTTTCCCGCACTTACTTGATTCGGAGTTTGCGATGCTCGAGCAATTGATCTTGAAGTCGTTGTAGTCATCTTCGGTGATCGAAGGATTTTTCTCCTTGATCTTCTCATAACTCTCACCTTTCTCGATCATTCTCTTCACAGTGCTTTTCCAAGTAGACAGGGCCTTGCTCATCTTCGTGAGGGCAGCACTGTTCACTTTATTCCCTTTGAGGCTTGTGTTTTCAAATTCAGCGGGGAACTTGTATTGTTCATGCAGCTTCGTGAAGAGGAGGTTGCGCAAATTCCCTCGGTCAGGATGCCTCAGGTTCTCGGTGTTGATCGAGACGGTGCTCCGGAGAATGCACCCGAGCTGAAGCGAGTACCCCTTGACTATTCGTTCGGGCGACGTTGGATTCCCGTCGGAGTCCACTTCAGTAACTTCCTCCTTGAGGGTGCAGAGCACGGTCGGGCGCCGGTCCTTTCGTTGCCTCTTCGGTTGGCTGCCATCTGTGCGTGCGCCGCCATCATCAGTGGTGGTATCCTCGGCGGCACCATCAGTGGTGGCATCAGTGGGGTCATCCTCGGCGGTACCATCAGTGGTCTCAGGATCGGTGGGGAAGGCGGCGTCCTCATACAAGTGAGGTTGTTCCTCCATCTCCTGGGACAGCTCCAAGAATGGCTTGACGCCTGAACCCCTGGCCTCATCGTTGTTGGCCATGTTTCTCTCTAAATAGGAACAAAGTTTGGTCAAAAAGTTGGTTATTGTCAAGGAACAAGATCAAGATCATGGTAAACAACTTCTCTAAGTTCTCAAGCTAACCTAGTTCTCGAGGGATGTGTCCAAAAAGTTGGTTTCTCTCAAGATCCAAGGCTGTGAGTTTGGTCAAATTTCCTAGGCAGTTTGGGATGGAACCTGTTAGTGTGTTGTAGCAAAGCCACAACTCCTCCAAGTTCTCAAGATAACCTAGTTGTCGAGGGATGTGTCCAGAAAGTTGGTTGATGTCAACATACATGTTGATTAATATTTGTTTTGGTTGAGAATCGGGCACCTTCTAGGTCAAGAAAATTGGGCATGACCTTTGCTAATTTTCTTTACCTAGGAGTGCCCCATTCTCAACCGAAACGGAAATTAATCAACATTTCAGGAGAAAGGGATCATTTCACATCAGGAGAAATAGATCATTTCATCTAGCTCATGCCAGGCAATTAACCAAACCAAATATGTACAGGAAAGGTTCATCAACATCAGTCAATTAAGATACTACACCATAAGCTTCATCCAGCACATGCCATGCAACCTAGCAAATCATCACTTCTGAATCAAAACACCATGCTGGTGTAGCCATAGGCCCACATTAGTCTAAAATCTTGCTTTATTTTTCACAACAGAAAGGTCAAAACAACAATAAAAAGGAACAGTGAGGTATGGACATCCATGTGCAGCGCAACATTCTAACATTTGGTAATGATAGCAACCCCACAGTTCACAGAGTATTTTCACAAGACTTGATGGATTCAGCTAGAATCAAAAAACGGTGAAGTGCTGAAGAAGAGCAATCTGGTCTAATTGATCCTTGGAAATTATAGAATGTTCATCTATGCATGGAAAAACAACAATTAGGACAGGGAAATTACTATGCAGCTAATAGTCTTTAAGCATTGAAACACAGCTAAGGTTACAACCCATAAGTGATGGTTAACACTTCTAATAAACATGGCAATTTTAAATTATGACACACAATGCCATAATTAATCAAGAGAAAAAGGGTCTGGACTCTCTCTGCTCCTTTTTCCACTGGTTGGCACTCTGACCAATGCCTAACAATTCAACATGGCTACTCCTATCCCACCACACCAGCCTAACGACTACTACTAAAGTATGGCTGCTAATCAGAAACAAGATCTCATCTACTTACTAATCCACACCACCAGCATATACTACTCATGCATACCTTTGTATAGCAACAGTACCCTACCCAAAGCTCCTCCTCTATGGGGGAACTAACCCAACATTACCAACAATTAAATATTACAAATAATATGGGCTCAACAACCAGATGCTGCTAAATTTAACTAGGAGACAATGTCATGCATCAGAGTGTATCTGCACAAGATCTTTCTTCCTTAATGTCATATCATCATCCATGGCTTACAGCAGACTCATCTTCTCTTTTCTCGTTAAACATAAAAAACACAACCATGTCTCCCTTTCACTCCATCCAACACAATATATACAAAGGGCAAAGCAGCCCAGGAGACTAAACAAGCACTAACAAACAAAAGCAGGGATCTGATCTGCCCCTCACTAACCAGGATCACACAAACCATTTACAGACACCACCTCTTCCTCTCCCCATAACCCTGGCCGTCTCTCAAAATTTCAGCCACTACAGCCCCATGTCCCTCTACTCATGCTCATTTTCTTTACTATGGCAACACTAATGTGTATGTAGTACATCAAAACCATAGTGCAGTGACAAGGAGGGGATCGACAGAGGAGCTCACCGTGACCTGCAGGTGAGCAAAGCGGTCTCGGGGGAGAGCTCGCCGGAGCGAATTGTCGACGGAGTCCGCCGGGCCGAAGAGGAAGCCGGTGGCGGGGAAGGTGTCGCGGGGGCGTCCGGAGTCCTGCGGCTTGTCCGGGGAGACGTAGTCGAGGGAGGTGGAGTGCTTGGCCACGTCAGTGTGGCATGAGGTCGACGGTTGCCACGGTGGTGCTAGGTGGCCGGCGACGGGCGCGTCGCGCGTGGGTTGCCGATGCGGATCTGGGGGAGAGGAGAAGGCGAGAGGGCGAGGGGAAGGGCGAGGGGAAGCGCGAGGGGCAAGTGGGGAGGGGGCGAGGATGCAGGGTGCAGTGGGTCGGGGCAGCGGCGGCGGCGGCGCGGTGGAGGGAGGGACGAGGGAAGGAGCGGCGCGGTGGATCGAGGGAGAGGGAACTGGCGAGGGGGAGAGGGAAGGGAGGAAGGGGGGAACTAGCAATGGCACAATACTAATGGCGCACCACCCCTCGGTGCGCCATAAGTACATCAATACTAATGGCGCACCTCACCGTGGTGCGCCATTAGTATTTTTTTTTCTTATAGCAATGGCACAATACTAATGGCGCACCACCCCTCGGTGCGCCATAAGAACATCCATACTAATGGCGCACCTCACCGTGGTGCGCCATTAGTATTTTTTTTATAAGATAGTAATAAATATGTTCAAACTTGTTTAAATCATAACAGTAATATTTTTTTTATAATACAGTAATAATTTTTCAAAAAATATCATCAAACAGTAATGCTGGTAGAGCGGGGGAGGGTGCGCGGGGTGCGGGGGGTCGGCGGCGGTGGTTGAGTAGGGGAGGGGTGCGGGGGGTCGGCGGTGGCGGTTGAGTAGGGGAATCGAGGGTGCAGGGGGTCGGCGGCGGCGGCCGGTGGACCGGGGGGTGCTCGGCGGCGAGGGGGACCGGATCTGGCAAGGTGGGATAGCGATCGAGATGGAGGGGGGTCGAGATCGAGTGTCCATGAAATTTAAAAATATTCATGATAGTTCAAAAAGTTCCCATGAAATACAATCGAGAAATGAAGGCTGCGATTTAAATACAATCGATCTTAGCTAGCTATCTGTTCACCATCTTCTTGCCCTTATTTTTCGCAAATGGAGTTCTTCTGTGGAACGGACGTCCTTTAGGTAGGGTGGTCCTGCTTCTTCTTGTGGTGTATGCTGCTACTTCATCATCGTCGTCATGTTCGATCCTCGGGTCGCCGTAATTGTCGAAGTCTTGCTCATTGGCTACTCCATCCATTCCGATGATCTTCCTTTTGCCTCTCCTCACAAAAACACGACTGGGCTTTGACGGGTCGGTAATGAAGAAGCATTGGTCCACTTGGGAAGCCAGTACCCATGGCTCATTTTTCGCGGTGACGTTTGCGCCCGCGGTCTTGGATTTGGCTTCGGGTATAACCATGGTGGTGAAATACCGGTCTTCTTTTAGGACGCTCTTGGCCCATCTGACACGGAACATCGGGACCTTCTCTCCAGCGTAGCTCAGCTCCCAGATCTCCTCGATCCTTCCGTAGTATCTGTCCTTGTCGTTACCGGTGTAGGATTCCACCGTTACCCCGGAGTTCTGATAACCATCGCTCTTCATGTCGTTGGCCTCAGTGTAGAATGTGTAGCCGTTGATATCGTACGCCTCATAGGTCATCAGGTTGTGCTCGACGCCCTGTGACAAGGCGAATATGAGTTGTTCTTCCGCGGAAGAATCCTCATGTAAAGGGTACGACAGAAGCTTCTGCTTGAACCAACGCGTGAAACATGAGTTGTGCTCTTTGAGTATATCTCCGTCCGTCCTCTGTTGGCCTCGGTCATTGTACGTCTTCTTAATAAAGGTTTTGTGTTGTACCACCCAAGGATCGACCACGTCTGTGTGTTGTAGCGCGACTAGGTTTGCTCTTTCAAAGTCGGCGAGTCGACCCTCGAAGTCGACATGCATTTCGCGACGACACTCACGGTGACCCCATCCAGCGAGCCTGCCGAGGTGCCTGTTGACGGGCAGACCAACGGGGTTCTCGATGCCTAGATAATTCGTGCAGTAGGAGATGCACTCTTCGGTCAGAAAGCCCCTGGCTATGCTTCCCTATGGACGTGACATGTTGCGAACGTATCCTTTGATGACACCATTCATCCTTTCGAACGGCATCATGCTGTGCAGGAACGTCGGCCCGAGTTGGATGATATCGTCCATGATATGGACCAGCAGATGCACCATAACGTCGAAGAATGCGGGCGGGAAGTACATCTCAAGCTCGCATAGTATCACCACGATCTCTTCCTGTAGCCTTCTGAGTTGCCTCACGCCAACAGACTTTCGAGAGATGACGTCGAAAAAGTTGCATAGGCCAAATAGGGTTTCATGGACGTGCGCGTCCACGATCCAACGGATTACAACTGGAAGTATCTGCGTCATCAGCACGTGACAGTCGTGAGACTTCATCCCGCTGAACTTTAGCTTCACTGGGTCTACGTATCTGCTTATCTTCCCCGCGTAACCGTAAGGAAGTTTTACTCCTACGAGGCAGGTGAAAAACTGCTCGATCTCCTCCTGACTTAGAGTGAAGCACGCGGGAGGGTAGTCATTTCCGGTCTTCTTGGCCTTTTTGCCTTTGCGACGACTTTCCGTGTCCTGCTTCGCCTCATCATCATCATCATCATCATGATCATCATATATAGCGTGAAGCTCCTGCCTGATGCCCATTGATTTCAAGTTTGCCCTTGCTTTCGGCCCATCTTTGGTCCTCTCTGGCATGTTGAGCAGGGTACCAAGAAGACTCTCGCACACGTTCTTCGTGATATGCATGACATCAAGGCTGTGAGGCACACGGTGGATCTTCCAGTACGGCAAGTCCCAAAAAACAGACCTCGTTTTCCATACCTTCAGCAGCAGCTCTGGCGCCTTTCGCTTCTTTCCCGGCTCTGGCGCCTTTTGCTTCTTTCCCGGCAGTGGGCAGTCTTTCCAATTTTTCAACAGCTCGTCTATTTCCTCGCCGCTCCTCGTACGCGGGCGTCCTCGGGGTTCGGTTTCACCATCGAACAGATCCTTGCGTTTTCTCCACGGGTCATCGTCGCGAAGCCACCTTCGATGTCCCATGAACACAGTTTTCGAAGACCCGAGATCTCTATCTAGCTGGCGATACGTTGTGTCATCCATGCACCTGACGCATCCAGAAAATCCGTGGACCACCTGCCCCGTGACATATCCGTAACCGAGATAGTCGTGGACCGTCGTGAGTAGCGCGGCTCTCATAGGGAAATATTCTTTCTCTGCGGTGTCCCACGTATTGGCTGGCGTTTTCCACAGCGTGTCAAGCTCCTCTTTCAGCAGCCCCAGATACAGATTGATGTCGTTCCCTGGTTGTTTCGGTCCTTCAATTAGCATACTCATGTGAATGTACTTCCTCTTCATGCACAACCAGGGGGGAAGGTTGTACATCCACACAAACACAGGCCAGGTGCTATGTGTGCTTCTCTGGCTGCCAAACGGATTGACTCCATCGGTGCTCGCGCCCAGCATGATGTTCCTTGGATCGTTCCCAAATTCTGGGTCTTCGAAGTTCAACGCTTGCCACTGGCTCGCATCCTTAGGGTGACTCAGCATCTTGTCTTTTTTATCTATCTCCGGATCATTTGCGTCATCTTCTCGCTTCTTCTCCTCCCTATTCGCGTGCCAACGCAGGAGCTTTGCTACCTTAGGGTCCGTGAAATACCGCTGCAGACGAGGAGTGATCGGAAAGTACCACACCACTTTTCGAGGAGCTTTCTTCCTCTTCTTGTATCGAGTGACGCCGCACACCGGACATATGCTAGACTCCGCATGCTCGTCCCGATAAATGATGCAATTGTTCATGCACACATGGTATTTCATGTGCGGTAAATCCAGAGGACACACGATTTTCTTCGCCTCCTCCAAACTGGTCGGGCACTTGTTCCCCTTGGGAAGACGTTCGTGCCAGAATGACATGTTCTCGTCGAAGCATGCGTCGGTCATTTTGTGTTTTACCTTCATCTCCAGAGCCATGAGCGTTACTTTCAGGTGGGTATCCTCGGGCCTGCATCCTTCATACAATGGAGTAACCGCGTCTCACTCAAGTTGATCCATCTTGGCTTTCTCTCGGGCGGCAGCTCTTGCGTTATCCGTCTGCTTGAGAAGCAGCTCTTGAATATGAGGGTCCTGCACCCAGCCCATCGATGGTCCAGCATCGTCTGCTCCGCCGGCATCATCATCTTCATGATCATGCCGGTCGTCTGCTCCGGCATCTTCCTCATCATCATGTCCTGCATCTTCTACATGATGACTGTGTACAGCATCACCGTCGTGATCATCTCCTGGGGATTCTTCGTCTTCTCGCCCACCCGAGCCGCGGTGGTTGTCTTGCTGCCCTTCCTCATTTCTTGCCCGCCCCCCATGGACGACTTCGTAGTCATCTTCATCACCTTGCCACCGATAGCCATCCATGAAACCACGCAAGAGCAGGTGGTCCCGCACCTGCCCAGATTCCGGGTCCGCAATAAGGCTCTTCAGCTTGCATCTTCGACACGGACATCTTATCTCCGTCTCGTTCTTTTGAAGCATCTCGACCTTCGCGGACCTCAAAAACCTATTCACGATGCCTTCGGTCATCATGCGGACCATGGTCGCCTGCGGGGTAGAGCAAAACGATATTTTAGAACCAAGAAAATTTTTGGCATGCCTTTCCTTAAAAATAGGACCAAAAAGAATGCTTAATGCCAAAATTCTCGCCGAAACGGAAATGAATCAACATTGCGGCAAAATATTGGCAACTATCACATTTCAAATATTGGTACACCTCCAAACACAAACACATATGCAACACCACAAACATATGCAACACCACGAACATACATAGATCTAGCTAGGCCATAAAAAGTGCATGTGCACATTGTTGTAGGGAGAACAACATAAATATAGCTTCCCCCCTTACTTACCTATCAAAACAAGGTAATTTAACCACTTAAATTGAATGAATCTATGGTGGAAATGAGGTGAAAAAGAGGAGGCACCCGAGACAAGGAGGAGGTGGAAAGAATGAAGTGGGGAGAAAGTGAGTGTGGGTAGGAGAGGCTGTCCAAAATATCTTGTTGCTTCCCACTTACTAATGGCGCACCAACTCTAAATGCGCCATTAGTAATCCAGGTTACTAATGGCGCACCTTCTGGTGGTGCGCCATTAGTAGTTTTGCAAAAGAAAAAAAAAGAAAACATACTAATGGCGCACTGTTTCACAGTGCGCCATTACTAGTTTAAACTAGTAATGGCGCACGGTGGAACAGTGCGCCATTAGTAGTTTTGCAAAAAAAGGAATAAAAAATATAATAAAAAAACATACTAATGGCGCACTGTTCAACAGTGCGCCATTACTAGTTTAAACTAGTAATGGCGCACGGTGGAACAGTGCGCCATTAGTAGTTTTGCAAAAAAAGGAATAAAAATATAATAAATAAAACAACATTAGTGGCGCACTTTCCGACCGGTGCGCCATTACTAGTTACAACTAGTAATGGCGCACTGTGTCTGGATGCGCCATTAGTATGTTTGGACAGGCGCACTAGTTTAAAATAAAAATTTGATACTAATGGCGCACCCTGGGCCAGGTGCGCCATTAGTAGTTTCAACTCTAATGGCGTATCAGAAGGTGGTGCGCCATTAGTATATACTAATGGCGCACCGCTTGTCTGGTGCACCATTAGTGTCAATCCCATCTATAGCCCTTTTTCTAGTAGTGACTCAGAGGAGCACTGGCCGGGGGGGGGGGGTAAAATAATGATGACCCTCAGGAGCGCGAGTCCCAAGGGAAAGGAAAAGGCTAGGTGGCGAATGGTAAAACCAATGTTGGGCATTGCTCGAGGAGTTTTAGTCGAGGCGAACTGTCAAGGGGTTCCCATAATAGCCCAACCGCGTAAGGAACGCAAAATCCAGGAACATAACACCGATATGACGGAAACTAGGGCGGCAAGAGCGGAACAAAACACCAGGCATAAGGCCGAGCCTTCCACCCTTTACCAAGTATATAGATGCATTAATTAAATAAGATATATTGTGATATCCCAACAAGTAAACATGTTCCAACAAGGAACAACATCTCCATGTTCCAACAAGGAACAAACTTCAATCTTCACCTGCAACTAACAACGCTATAAGAGGGGCTGAGCAAAGCGGTAACATAGCCAAACAACGGTTTGCTAGGACAAGGTGGGTTAGAGGCTTGGTTCAACAATATGGGAGGCATGATAAGCAAGTGGTAGGTATCGCAACATAGGCATAGCAAAAGAGCGAGCAACTAGCAAGCAAAGATAGAAGTGATTTCGAGGGTATGATCATCTTGCCTGAGATCCCGCAAGGAAGAAGAACGAGTCCATGAAGAAGAACAACGGACGTAGTCGAACGGATCCTCACAAACGCAACGTTATCGGAACCAACCGAAGAAGCACACCGGAAAGAACCAAACAACATAGTAAACAACTATCACACGATCATGACATGATGCACAACAAGTATGATGCATGTCCGGTTTTATGATACATGTCATGGCATGGCAAAGTGCAACAAACAACACTACAAATTAACGGAGCACCACATGACTTATTTAGTTCTCTCTCAGTTATGTACCCAACAATATTAAATGTTGTTAAACATGGCAAGAGAGTGAAGCAAAATAAACTACCTATCTAGTCAAGTTTAAATGAGGCCGGAAGCAACAAAACAATAAGTCCAGAAACTCCTCATATGCATATATTAGGTTTGGTACTGTTCTGCCCTAAACACAATTTTAGAGTTGTTAAACATGCAAAGTGAGTACACCATGTTAAACTAGGCATTTTTCTACCCCATTTACATATAAAGTTTATTAAATTCCGAGTTACGGTTATTTAGTTATGAATTAAATCATTTTAACATGGCATAGGGGCAAATTTAAACAAACAGCATTTTAAGCATTTCAAACATGGATGAAAGTTGCATATTATTAATCTACACAAAATTCTAAGCAAGTTTCATATATAATTCATTTTAATCCGACGCACCAATTGTGAGTTATTATATGCATGATCCATAAGGGCTTTCCTGCAAAAATGCTCTCCTCTGAAAAAATAGACGAATTGCAGATCTGAAAAAAAATAGAGGCGGGCCGAATCGGACTGGGCCAACAGTGCATAGGGTCTGGGCGAATGCTCACCATGGGCTTCGGCCCGTTGGCGAAGGAGGCTGGCTGGGAAGGAAGTGACTGGGCCTTGCGGTTGGGCCAGGGTTAGCGGCGCAGCTGGGCCGAAGCGCTGGTCTCGCTCGAGTCCACGCGGGCGCGCAGGGCGAGCGGAAACAGAGGAGCGTTCAACGAAGGCTGGATCTCTCCGCTCGATCCTGAGCTCGCGCACGAAGACATTCCTCGGGCGCTGCAAGAACCAGCAGGTGCGGCGACTCCAGGGACTTGGGGGGTTTCCAGGACGGTGCGGCGGCGGATCCGGGCATGGGGAGAGGCGTGATGCAGGCGGGGCGGCGCTGCTTGGTCTCCGGCGGCGAAGGCAGACCATGAGGCGGGGCGATTGGGTCAGCGCGCAGGGACAACGGCAAAACGGCGCGGAATGGAGGCCGAAGGAAGTGGATCCCGACACGAGGTTCTCGGGGACCATAGGAGCTCTTGGCGCCGATCCATGGTGTTCGACGGCTACGACCATCTCCTGCAGTAAGAAGCAGAGGAGGGAATTGGATAAATGAGGTGAGTTCGAGAAGAAGGGAAGAAAAAAAAATAGGGACGCGATGGGGAGTCCGGCCTGGCCTGCTGGTGGCAGTCGGTACGGCGCCGGTCGTCGGACGGCGGGGCGACGCGAAGGCCAGAGACGCGGCAGGAGGAAGTGGGGCGCTGCACTATGGTGGCTGGTGTTTGAAAGAGAGAGGAATTTTGGATCAGGGAGAAAACTAGTGGTTCAGTGAGGAACCCGAGGAAGAGAGTGGCGGCGGTGGGATGGGTCCCTAGGAATTTGGGATCTGGTCTAGGGTTAGACTAGCTATATATAGCGAGTGGATATTTGGGTAGGGGCTAATCCGTCCCTCCGATCGTAATCAGACGGCCGGAAAAAAATACATAGGGAGTCCAAACAAGAAAACGGTGACGTTTTGTAGATGTTTGGGGATGATCCGGACACAACGGTGATGACTCCCCGGGTCGGTTCGGGACAACTTTCGGATGCGCGCGAGGGGGGCTGCGGGCTGACGAGAAAGGTTAGGTTGGACCTGGCGGTAGGTAGTGAGTTGTGTAGACGGTCTCGAACTGAGAGAAGAGAAGAGAGGGAGGCCCGGCGACTGTTTCCGGTGAACGAAAACGTCTGACGTTAGACTGGCTATATTGCCGCTATAGTTTAACGGTTGGGCTATCAAACGAGCTCCGAATGCGATGAAACTTGGCAGGCGACCTACTAACAACATAAAAACACCACATGCCAACTTTCACCCCATTCCGAGAACATTTTCCGGCCACTTATAAAATAATATTTTGGACGTGCCACGGGCGCGTGCAAGTGTGGTTGGGCTCAGAACGGACAACGGAGAGGACGAGGAGACCGGGGCGGATGCAAGTTTTGAAAACATGATGATGCAATGCACATGATGACAAGATATGCAATGCATGACACGCAAGCAATGACAAGGCAAACAACAGCGAATAACTGGACGACACCTTGCACATCGGTCTCGGGGCGTTACATATGCCTATGCTACAATGCCTACCACTTGCTTATCATGCCTCCCAAATTGCCATGTCAAACCTCTAACCCACCATGTCCTAGCAAACCGTTGATTGGATATGTTACCGCTTTGCGCAGCCCCTCTTATAGTGTTGCTAGTTGCAGGTGAAGATCGGAGATCGTTCCTTGTTGGAACATTGTTTATTGTTGGGATATCACTATATTATCTTGTTATCTTAATGCACCTACATACTTGGTAAAGGGTGGAAGGCTCGGCCTTTTGCCTAGTGTTTTGTTCCACTCTTGCCACCCTAGTTTCCGTCATATCGGTGTTATGTTCCCGGATTTTGCTTTCGTTACCCGGTTGGGTTATAATGGGAACCCCTTGACAGTTCGCCATGAATAAAACTCCTCCAGCAGTGCCCAACCTTGGTTTTACCATTTGCCACCTAGCCTATTTAAACCCCCCCTGGGCCAATGCTCCTCTGAGTGTTGGTCCGACCGAGTAGACTGCGGGGCCACCTCGGGGCAACTTGAGGGTTGGTTTTACTCGTAGGATGTCTCATCTGAGTGTGCCCTAAGAACGAGATATGTGCAGCTCCTATCGGGATTTGTCGGCACATTTGGGCGGTGTTGCTGGACTTGTTTTACCATTGTCGAGGATGTCTTGTAAAACCGAGGTGCCGAGTCTGATCGGAATGTCTCGGGAGAAGGAATATCCTTTGTGGACCGTGAGAGCTTGTGATGGGCTAAGTTGGGACTCGCCTGCAGGGATTTGAACTTTCGAAAGCCGTGCCCGCTTTTGCCTTCATTCGTGCTTTGCCTTCTCTTCTCGCTCTCTTTTGTGAACAGGTTAGCCACCATATATGCTAGTAGCTTGCCGCAGCTCCACATATTACCTTGCCTTACCTTTAAGCTTAAATAGTCTTGATCGCGAGGGTGTGAGATTGCTGAGTCCCCGTGACTCACAGTTTACTTCCAAACCAGATGCAGGGACCGATGATACCGTTCCAGGCGATGCGCTTGAGCTCAAGTGGGAGTTCGATGAAGACTCTCGTCGTTATTATGTGTCTTTCCCAGATGATCAGTAGTGGTGCCCAGTTGGGGCGATCGGGGACTTTGTCGCATGTGGGGGTTGATCTTTATTTTAGTACCGTAGTCGGACCATGAGTGTATTGGATGATTGTAATGTTATTCATGTATTTCTGTGACATGGCGAGTGTAAGCCAACTATGTACCTTTTCCCCTATTATCTATTTACATGGGTTGTTGTGAAGATTACCTTACTTGCGACATTGCTTTCAATGCGGTTATGCCTCGAAGTCGTGCTTCGATACGTAGGAGATATAGCCGCATCGAGGGCGTTACATGCGTGGTATCCCTTGTTTATCTGTCCTGAAAGGTTACTGAGAGCAGGCCAATTATTGATGGTTACAAACAGCAACACATGTAGGTCAAATTCCTGCTGGTCTTACTCATCCCACACACGTACACCTTTTCCATTCCATAGCTATAAAAGTTCTTCAACTAATTGCCTTAGGTACACATTAATGTCGTTGTAGGGTTGCTTAGGGCCTTGGATGAGAACTGTCATCATAATGAACTTCCGCTTCATGCACAACCAAGGAGGAAGGTTATAGATACATAGAGTCATGGGCCAGGTGCTATGATTGCTGCTCTGCTCCCTGAAAGGATTAATGACATCCGTGCCTAAACCAAACCATATGTTCCTTGCGT
>NC_041384.1:707090898-707135029 GCF_002162155.2 Triticum dicoccoides
TCTCTCGATTTTTCTCCAATGCGACCCATCAGCGGGTGCTCTCAACTTCCCATCTTTCTGACGGTCCTCTTTGTGTCATCGCATTAACTTGGCATGCTCTTTGTTTCTAAATAGACGTTTCAACCATGGTATTATAGGAGCATACAACATCACCTTGGCAGGAACCCTCTTCAAGGGCCGCTCGCCCTCAACATCACCAGGGTCATCTCATCTGATCTTATACCGCAATGCACCGGATTTCGGGCATGCGTTCAAATCCTCATACACACCGTGGCAGAGGATGCAGTCATTAGGGCATGCATGTATCTTCCGCACCTCCAATCCTAGAGGGAATAGAACCTTCTTTGCTCCATACATACTGTCGGGCAATAGTTATCCTTTGGAAGCTTCTTCTTCAATATTTTCAGTAGCTTCTCAAATCCGTTTCAGATACACCATTGTCTGCCTTCCACTGCGGCAATTCCAGTGTGGTACCGAGCTTTGTGTTACCATCTTCGCAATTGGCTACAACCCTTTTTTGTGATCCTCTAACATGCGATCAAACTTCAACTTCTCCTTTTCACTTTCACATTGTCTCTTTGCATCAACAATGACCCAGCGAAGATCATCATCGGGCACATCATTTGGTTCCTCTTGATCTTCAGCTTCCTCCGTTGCAGCATCACCGTATTCAGGAGGCACATAGTTGTCATCATCCTATTTTTCTTCATTGTCTTCCATCATAACCCCTCTTTCTCCGTGCTTGGTCAAAACATTATAGTGTGGCATGAAACCCTTATAAAGCAGGTGGGTGTGAAGGATTTTCCGGTCAGAGCAAGACTTCGTATTCCCACATATAGGGCATGGACAACACATAAAACCATCCTGCTTGTTTGCCTCAGCCACTTCGAGAAAATTATGCACCCCCTTAATGTACTCGGAGGTGCATCTGTTACCGTACATCCATTGCCGGTTCATCTGCATGCATTATATATAATTAGGTGTGTCAAAAACCATCATAGAACATCATGAATACAGAAATGACCAAATTTATAGAAGTTCATCATGACATTAAAACCAAAGTACAATAGTGATCAAATGTTATTACTGAAAAAATGGAGCTTGGACAAGGAGCTTCGAGAGGAGAAAGCTTAAGTGTGGCTCGGGCATTTCATCGAACACCTCATGTGCATAGGAGGTGAGATAGAGCATGACAAAGCTCTCCCACGGCCAACCAAAAAATCAGAGCAGTGCACTGCTTTGCTCGCGGGCAGGGGGTATATATAGGCCTCTCTTCAGTCCCGGTTTGTGGCTAGAACCGGGACTAAAGGACCTCATTTGGTCCCGGTTCCAACCACCAACCGGGACTAAAGGTGGTTGGCCAGGAGCGAGGTCCATTGGTCCCGGTTCATGTCTGGAACCGAGACCAAAGGGGTCAGATGAACCGGGACCAATGCCCCCGAGGCCCGGCCGGTGCCCTGGCCTCACGAACTGGGACTGATGCACCCATTAGTCCCGGTTCGTAGGGGAACCGGGATTAATGCCTTTTTCAGGCCTGCACCAAAGCCCTATTTTCTACTAGTGTATGCTGAAAATGTCAAGGGAGGTTGGGTAGATCAAACTTAACATGGAAGAGTCCGTTAAGAGAGATCCGAAGGACTGTAATATCATCAAAAAACTAGGCATGAACAGGGGTGTGTAGAAGGTAGCTATCCATGTGCCAGAACTATGAGCTAATTTCGAGATCTTATGGGTTTCAGCTCTAGCCTACCCTTCACAAATAATTTAATTCCATGACTTGCCACACATGCATATGCTTTTTCGTATTTCCACACATTCTTTGTTGCCATTTGCAGATTCAGCTATAAGTTTTGGCACCGGCTATCTATTCAATTCCACTACTATGTGTGATCTATGCATTTATTGGGTAGGCTATCCCCTTTATTTGGTTTTACATATGTTGTTGCATCGGTGAATAAAGTGTGATCTTCAAAATTGCTTTGCAATTTTACATTAGTTTGCCTTTAATACCAAATTTCATATTTCTAGAGCTGACACTATTTTAATGAAAATGATTTCTTTAGAATTTCAAAACCATAAAAGGGTAATACAATATTGTAAGTCAAATCATTCGGCTAATAGTTCCGAGAGGATGTTCTTTGTCGGTCCACGTGCTAGATGCCTCTTGGATGAGGGAAATAGGTAACCGATAAATCAGCGGTGGTACCTGAAAGTACCGGTGGTACCTCCCCAATCACCGTAAAAGAGCTCGTAAGTAAGTCAAATTATTCAGGTAATAGTTTCAACTGATTATTTGACTTACGATATTGTAAGCCACTATCTATGTTGGCCCATTTGCTAGATGCCTCTTGGATGAGGGAAATAGGAAACCAATTATTTTTTTGAGCCAAAACCATAGAACAATCGTTCTACGGTAATTTTCATTAATTAAATATGGTACAAGGAAAAGGAAACAAATTATTCAGTGTCTTCTTTATAAGATTAACTGAGGATTTGATGTAGCACAGAGATAAGTTCATATGCACAATTCTCTAACTGAAAAATATGGTAACAACAGTTATCTATTTACTTATCTATGCAAATATTTTGAGGAAAATGACCTATGCAGATAGTTTGTGCATGCCTTGGAAGTTGGTAAACTGCAGGATTAACTAAGAGAAGCAAAATCTATTCTATAGCATGGTGCACCATGCTGTTAGAAAGTTCACCCCAGTTCTCTAGCGAAAAAGTTTTATTTACCGGAGTCGGGAGCTACCGGTCAAGCATCTATCGTTGATTCTCGCATTCAGATGTGTGCAGGTATCCAACGGATAAAGTCACAAAGATTCCTTTGTGTAATACATTTCTATATACAGCTGACACCTTCTGATAAATACCTGACCATCACGTCCCCACTATTTTTATATCTAGTACTGCATGCACACTCATAGTCCTCTTCAACCATAGAGAAATTAGCATTTATTTTCTTGTGAGATATTAATTCACCAATATCTTGTAAACAAAAATCTGGTTATTTCATATTTCTCTATATTTGAGTTCCTGACAATGAGATCTTTAAAACAAGACCAATCTTGACTATATTTCAAATGAGTTTCAAAAAAACCGATTTTACACATTAAAAAACTATTTCACTCATTTCAATCAACAAAAGTTTACTCATTCCAAACAAATTATTTCACTAATTTGAAAATACATATTCACTCATTTACATAATGATTTCACTATTTTGAAATAGTAAGTTTCAGTCTTCTTTAAAATATGATAGTGAAATATGCTTCTGAAAGGACCGAAATCCTCTTTTTGAAGAATTGAAATCATTTCTTTAACAGTTGAAATAATTAGTTCACTCATTCTGAAATACAAAATTGGAATTGGAATAACTGAAATGACATAGCAAACAATTAAAAATTATTTATGCCACTCTTTTGAAATACAAAATTTATGTATTTTGTAAAATATGATAGTGTATGTTTTTAATTGGATTGAAACTTTATTTTTTGAAGAATTGAAATCATTTCTTTGGGAGTTGAAATAATCAGCGTCAATCATTGTGAAAAATGAAATTGGAATTGGAAAAGCTGAAACGACATTGTAAAAAATTTAATATAACAAGTTACAAGTATTTCACACCAAAATATGTGTAAAATGTATGGAAAAAAGATTTCACTCAATCAAATATTGATCCTCAATTAAAAAAAACCTTTTACTTTCGGAAATTGGTTTCGCTCATTTCTAAAAATTATCAGCTTAGAAAAACAATTTCACTAATTTCAGAAAACACATTACGCTCAGTTTGCAAAACTAATTTCACTGCAAATTTACGAAATATATTGAAACGTATTTCATCCATAACAAATGTCAATTTCAAACACTGAAAAATGCAGTTTCACATAAAATGTTGGTTATATTCCACTTTTTCAAATAACCTATTTCGCTCATTCCAGAAAACACATTGCACTCACTCAGTTAAAATACTATATTTTACTTGTTTCAAAAACTGATATTACTCATTACAAAAATATTGATTTCACTAGTTTCAGAAAACACATTACACTCATTTAAAAAAATATTTCACTCATTTCACACATTTTTAGAAAACATGTTACACTCACTTAAAAAATATACATTTCACTATTATGAGAAAACACATTATGCCCACTCGATTGAAATACTCCTATATTTCAATCGTTTCAAAAACTGATTTCACTCATTACAAAATATATTTTAAAAACTAATTTCTTGAGTATTTCCGACAAAATTGAAACGTATTTTACTGATCACAAATATCAGTATCGAACACTAAAATAAGCTGTTCCACACAAAATATATTGAGTGAAATATGTTAATTTAAATGTTGAAAAATTAACGTGTTTGAAATATATCCAAGAATGACCTTGTTCTAAAGGTCTTTGCGCTACTAACTCAAATATATAAATTATTTCAAAAACAAAATTATAACTTGAAAGATATGAATGATTAAAATTGTCATGGGGTGAATAAAATGATGTTTTGTTGGTGGGAGAGGAGAGAGTGAATGTGTCATAACCTGTACCCATGTGAAAGAAAAATAGAAGGATAGGACAATGCATGCTACCTTTATCTGTAAATGGTGGAACCCACAAGAGAGAAATGCCAACACTTAAAGCCAGAAAAAGATGTCAAATACATGCAACTGTAATGGGATACACACCATGTGGCTGAACCCATTGGGTGTGCGTTGCCGGTAGCTCCGGGTGCCGGTAAAAGTGACTTTGCGAGTTCTCTAGGCCGTTACCATTTGACCTTGTTCTAAGATGAACTCCATCGGGTGTACAATTATTGGTTACAGCGAATCCCTCGCTTCTCGGCCCATATCATCACAATCAAGCACATTTTAGTTTGTTCATTGAACTTTATAGTCGCTACCATTCAAAATTCGTTAGTGCAACATTTGGAGCATAATAATTTGTTGAACTAATAAATTCGATCTAACGTTTCACCGCAGCTAGCATAAAAACGTGTGCCAATTAATAAACCCGATTTAACATTTCAGCGAGATCGAGTTGCTATTAGAACATATACGTCGAAACAGACCAGTGAATTGAAACATACGATGCTATGCTTCCCATGGTGGCATACATGCACGATAACCACAACTGTTACATCATTACGACTTAGTGGATCCATCTTATTTGCCCGTCACCATAGTGGATCCATCTTATTTGCCCGTCACCTTAGTGGATGCTTCCTGGTGGAGCTTTGAGCAGGTTTTCGCGCGACGGCGGGATGCGGGGCGGAAGGCGCACCGGGAACAGGGCCTTCTCTTCTGCGGCAGCTGGAGCGCTGCCACCGCATCCTCCTATTCCTAGCAGATATATAGATATCACGGCCGGCGCAAGCGTCACGTACGAGCTCGTGCCCAAAACTAAGTGGCAATAATACTCACCTGTTCCTGCAGATACTATGTTCGATTCGCCAGTGGATGCACAACGGACCGGCACCGGAGCGACCGATGGCACACGCCCTGCCGAGGCGCGAGGGCAGGTGAAGCCGACGACTCCAAGTAGTATGATCATGGCGCAGATGAGAGCTTTGGGAGCAGCCATGGTTCCTTCCTTGTTTCGTGGGTGGCATCTCAACTAGCTGCTTGACGAAAGCATTTATACAGATACAGCCATGGCGGATCGATCGGAGATGGCAGCACCTCAACGTGGGTCGGTGGGTGTCCACATCCGAAGATTAATTCCTGGCCGACTGCCAAATGATTCAGCGTTGTGATCGGTTGGGCCGGCCGGTTCCCTCTCTACTGGCGTGCGCGTGTCTGTCTTGTACCGTGCAAGAGTACTAGCCGCCGCTTTAAAATCTTGAGATATATAGCTAAGCGTAGAAACAGATCGGGTAAACATCCTTAAAACTCCTAGTAGTAGTGTTAGTTAAAGGCACTAGTAGTGTTAGTTAAAGGTCACACTAATAGTGTAGTGCGTGATCCCCTAAAAAAAAGTAGTACGTGAAGCTCGCCGTTAGCTAGTGCAGGGGCACGGAGCAGCTCGATGCATCTCGCCATGGCCGCCGTCGACGATGACTCCGCAGAGCCTTCATCCCCGAGCAGCACGAGGGTGTTACATATCAGGTCGTCCACGCCAAATCAAGTAAACTGGTTTCTAAGAGTGCTTGTAATTACCGAAAACCTGGGCGTCCGAGGGAGCATTAGATATGCATGTAGTGCCTTTAGTTAGACTAGTAATAATGTACGTGCAATGCACGTTTATATTAGGTAGGATGTTGGTTGCACGTTATATTAGATAAGATATATCTATTGCATGTTGCTATTTGGTAAGATATCAATCACTTTTTTGCAGGAATGGCAAGATATTAATTATATGGCAAATTTCAAGGGATAGTGTTGAGTCAAAACGTGTTTATAACCAATGACAATGATGGGTAATTAGAGCGTTAAACGTGCTTGGTGCTCAACATTGGAACGATTCGAACAGCTAGATAACATGATTTGACGGTCAAGATGGTTTGAATCTGTTCATTTGGGTATTTTTATATTGGTATAGATATAGATATATAAAAAAGCAAATGTAATGCAGGATAGTCGAAAGAAGATGACGCTGGTGATCCTATATTAATGGCGATCCGATGTGAATAGTCGAGAACCACTGCATGTGGCTATTAATCGCCCCTTTATTGGGCCTCGCTAGTGATAGACATGCATGGGTGAGAGGAGCGCAGTTGCATGCAGGTTGGCTGGTTCCATGGAAGAAAATTTCGCTCACGATAATTTAGACCGCTTTGGCCGGGCTGCCTTAGATTCCCTTCAGGAGGAAGTAGGGTTTTGGATGATTCGCTGACTGATCAGTTCTTTTGCTTGCGCCTTCCTCGCCCTCTCTCGTTCTTTCCTCATGTTCGATCAATATTTCCGACGAAGCTCGGCTGCCGCGTTGTGATGGAAACCGGCTTGAATACCGCGGGAGAAAAGTAGGCCAACTTTGATCTCAAATGTTGCTCTGGGGAGAATTCGGACGCCATGAGACGGTAATGAAATTCCTCCCGATGTGTTGCTCGCCTAGTTTAATTAATATAGGTCATTTTCATTCCAGATAAATTTTGTCTTCACGATAGCCTCAAGTCGAATTCAAACTAAGTGAGAAAAATATCAGTCTGGTGAATCACACAATATTTTTCATTTTTCACTCGCAGATTATGGCATTTGTGGGTGTTCAGACAGTGAGTGGAATTGATATGTCATTAACGCAGCACATTGGTCGATTAAAAATATAATAATACCAAGTACGTTGAATTCAAGTCATAGGAACGATATAGATTTCTTATAGATCTGTCTACGAATTGAAGTAAATTGGGAGGTGGACATGCAGGAGCTATATATTGGGTGTGTTTGGTGAGACAGGAAACATGATCAGTGACAATTGAAATAGGTTACTACTATTTGGGTTTATAATTGAAAGTATGCTCTACGAAATAGTTCAGATTGTTCAGCTGGTTTTATACTATGCTTACCGCGGTCATTTGGTTTCAGATGCATATTTATATGATTTGGCTGTATATTTTGGCCATGATTGTATAGTAGAAATGTAAGTCCTAGCCGTTGGACTATTGATATCATGAAATCTTCAGTATATTTTTTCATTAACAGGCTTATGAAATATAGAAGGCGAACTACTTCCCACTTGTGCCAAGAAGTACCGAGTTCGACGCGGCCTCTCTGCATTGCACTATGTAGGGGTAAAGCTTGCCTTGTATAATATCCTTCCCCAGAACCCACCTGATGTGGGAGCTTCTAACATTGAGTATGTCTAGGCTGATGAACTATGTTTCCAATAGTTACCTTAGATAATTTTGTTACTCTTTGTATATATCAGAATGTTATTCTTACTACTTGCTTTTAGTAATATTGATCTAATTGTCTTTCTTTACCTCTCTCTGCTACCTGCTAGCTATCGTGAATTAATATGACGTTCTTGGATAACTAAAATGATGGCGCAAGGTGAGATGAGTAGAGCAGAAACTATGAACATCGACGAATTGGAGAATTTGATGGCAACGAAGCTAACTTACTATAGATCAATTTACAAAGATCACGAGCAGCGAAGAAAATTGTGCATAATTTTCCGAGTTCCAAAACATATTAAGCAAGTTGACAAGTTATCTTATGAACCAAAAGTTATGTCCATAGGTCCTTATTACCATGGAAATTCTTCCCTGCAGTTTATGGAGAAAGTAAAATGGAACTGCTTAGATTATGTTCTTAAACTGAACTGCGGGAAAAAGTTAGAGGTCTATCTAACAATGATGGAGAGTCTTGAGAAGCAGGCAAGGAGTTGCTATTCTGAGGAAGTTTCTCTGGAAAGTGACATGTTCCTGCGAATGCTCCTGCTTGATGGATGCTTTGTGCTTGTTTATCTAGGTGGAACGAACGACTTAAATTGGTGTGTTAGTGAACAGAATGCATGTGGTAGTAATTATCAGGGGGGAGAACCACTTCAATACACAATAGCACAACCAGAGGAGATTACGGAGCATGCATCAAATGAGGGAACACGTACTGAAAGTATGAGATTGATTGCTGGGACATCATCTGATTTATGTTCAACAGAAAGTGTGGAACTTGGGCATATTAGTACGGGCGAACAATGCTATGATCGGAAGGATCCCGACCAACCCAAATGTGACCCAATTTCTGAATGGCACCACGCCCATGTATTTCGCGACCTACTTCTTCTTGAGAACCAATTACCATTTTCCATTGTGAAGAGAATATATGGGTTACTTGTTGGACACGATGCTGTAGATCTACTTACAGAAAAGGTCCGTAAATATTTAGAACTCAATATTCAGAAGTACACAACAATTGCTCGTAATTTTGATGGGCAAACAGACTTCCACCACTTGCTCCATTTGTGTCATATGTACTTCCGGCCTCAACAAAGGATTCAACCAGAGCAGCATTGTCAAATTAGAAACCGATGGTTGCATCCTCTCACAACTTTGTGGCACACATATTACAAAAGAAGTTATTTCGAAGAGTTGTCTATCAATCAGCAGGCATCTCATATAAGTTCTTGTCAGACACTGAATCGATGGCGACAAGCGGAACAGTATCATGAAGCTGGAATTGAGTTTAAGTGCAAAGAGCACAACAAACATAACCCGCCTTCTCTTCTGGACATAACTTTTGACAAGGGTGAGGTGGAAATTCCATGCTTGCTTATTGATGAAAATACCATTTGCCTCTTCAGGAACTTGGTTGCATTTGAGCAAACATGCTCGCAGTATGGAAATGATGTCACTTCCTATATCGCTTTTATGTCCCAGCTTGTTAGTACCCCCTGTGATGTTGCACTGCTTGCTCGCAAAGGAATAATCCTACACCACATGCGTACTGATGAAGAAGTGTCAACTCTTTTCAGTAAGCTGGGTAAGAATGTGGACTTTGATCAGAACGGTGCACACTATCTTAAATCTGTCTGCCGTATGATGAAAGAGTATTATCAGAATTGTGTAAATAGATGGATGGCCTGGTTGTGGCATAATCATCTAAAAAATCCATGGTTGGTCTTAGTTGTAGTAGCAGCAGCTATCGTTCTTCTCTGCACCATTATCCAATCATTGTTATCCTTGCTTGCGTATTTGGATCAGACAACGGGTACTAATTAGGCAACCAGCTAGGTGGGCACTTGTTTCCCAACCCATCAGAAGACAGTCTACTTCTGGATATCTTAATAGAAGGTTAATTGTTTCTATGTTTTCCGTCGACAGGTTCCACACAATTTATAAACATTGGGTTGGACACTAATGTACTCCTCCAGGCATAAGAACAATGGTGCCCATACCCTGATTGGAAATCATTTGTTAGTGCCTCATCAAGTTGTTTTTTTGCCATATAGTAACAGATTTTTTTGCATATCTTATTTATGTAGGAGAGCTACATCGGTATTCATCAAGATAGAAAGAGTTCTAGAACCCCATAAGTAAGGCACGACCGAATAAAGCGAAAGCACAATATTCTAAGCAACATGAAAAGACCTAAGGACTGCTACTACCAAGAAACTTCACGTGGGTGGCCATCCATGACCCAATGAATGCCCTTCTCACCTGGCCACCACCAAGGAACCCTGGCTGATAGCTACAACTTATAAGGGCATTTATAACCATTGTTTTAAATCGAGCTATAGCACGCTATAGCATTTACAAAAGGTCTTGCGCTAAGAGACATTGGTCCAAACAAATGAATAAACATTTTAAATAGCGTGCTATAGCTCCGCTATAGCACGCTATAGCGTTTACAAGAGGTTCACCGCTAAGAGGCTTAGCGCGCTATTTAAAACTATGTTTCTAACCAATCCCCTAAAAGTTAGTGTAGTATCCGGTGGCGGTGGTCGCACCTAGCCGATCCCTAAAGTTAGTGGAGTAAAAACAAAATTGTCTTGTTAGGCCAAAATTAAATCTGCTTAAATTTTTAACACGTATAGACGCACACGCCAACTGCAAAAAAAGTTGGTGCAGCTGATTGTCGCACTTCCATCTATGCATAGGACAGAAGACAAATTTTAATTACCGAACTGACTACTCATCTCTCCTCAAACTGAATAAAAGTGCACTGATGATGGGCATATCTTTCCCTGATTAAGAGGTTCAAATTGTTGCAAAAGAAAAGTGAAAATCGACACACCTGATTGAACATGAACGTCCAAAAATACAGCTGCAAATACTCTAGGATAAGGGCACAAGCATGGCGTGGTACATTATTTGTCCAGTTACGGCAGGTGTACGAACTTATAATTCTGATTTTATGAAACTGGCCAATCTAAAACAAATTTCTACCGATCCAGAAAGCCCGACCAGTCTGAAACTAATTAAAAGAAAAAAAATACATATGCATCAGTACAAAGGGAGTTCTGTTTACAACTGCACATGGAAAACCCTTTCTTCTTCTGAATTCACAATTCAGTGATCGTCATACACATTTGCTCTCTTGAAGCCAATCCCTTAAAGCCACGAGTTGAGCACACTTTGTTGATCTGCCACCACTGAATGATCTCCAACCTGAAACACCACCACGAAGTCTCCCTTAGTATCATAGCCAGACTACCTTTGATGAAAAAAAAAATCCCAGGAATCATGGAACAGAACAACAAACAACATTGATCCTGCACCAAATCGAACTATTGAATGGTGTAATCAGTGTCACGTGTGCAGACCAATTAAATTCGACTAATATATGATTTATGCAAAAACAAAAAATCATAGAGATCAATAGAAGTAACTCACTTGAAGGCCAATACCTCATTTGGGGAAAACATCCTAACGGAGATCAGATTTAGTCGGGTTAACACCATGTTATCAGTACTATAATGTGCACAATTCTTACTTATTTAATATTTGATATACCTACTTAGCACTAATCCATGCTGGCCATGAACAATTCATCCATAATCTAGAAAAGCAACACCACGGAAAATTGCTCTGCCTAATTTTTCTGTCCACCACCAGCACAGGGGCTCGGCACCGAGTGGCGGCTGGGCTGGCTGCGATCCAGCAACCACAGGAAAGAGAGAAATACAAGTTGAATCGATTCACAAGTACACTTGCTAGACGATCTACTACACAGATCCAAAAAGAACTACTCCAACCATTAGTTATGAGTTGCCACATCTAGCGAAATAAATACACAGATCCATTCAGAGGAAAGGAGGAGTACGGCGCATCGCACATGGATGAGTAGCCGTGCGGGCAGCAACAGGAAGACACGGCCTCGACGCACGGGAGGATATCAATGGCCTCGACGTACGGGGAGGAAGGTGGCCGTCGGTCAGCACGCTGTGAGCGCAGCCGCCGCTGCACGCATGTGGTGAGCGGAGTCACACCCCATCGGCTCGCGGCATCGGGCTGTGTGGGCGCTCCCCGCCACTGTCTGCGTGCTCCTGTGGCTCGTTGCTTGGGCAGTGGAGTTGCTGATGCATGATGGCCGGCTGGATCAGTTGGACGCGATCGGGAGTTGGGGGAGGGAAAGGGAGGAGCGGCGGCTCAAGGTTGCTGCAGACCTGTTCTTCTCGATCTGGGTCATATGGAAAGAAGGGTCGCGATCCGAAGAAAAAAGGGATGAGTTGCGGGCGGACCGCCGGGATGGGTGACGCGGAGCGCTCGGACAATTGGCAGACAAGCGCGTTGCTCGGCAGAACATTTAATCTGAGACGTTGATCTAGATGACAAACTATTGGCATAATATAAGCCATGGTGGCATTTTTTTCAAAAGAGCCTAAGAATAAGAAAAAAACGGAGGGCACAGTCCCCACCGGAGCAGCAACCCTTTTTTTCTTTCCCTTTTTTCCTAGTAGCTAGTGTTGTGTTTGGTTTGCTTGGAGCCTGAATAAATCAATATAGTCTGTTGCCTCGAGAGTGACAACACATAAAACTATTTTATCTCTTCATTAGCTTCACACCTTATCATGTATCATATGTCATTCAAAATATAACATTTCTGCTTCCACCAGACATAGGGAGCTAGCGAACATTGAATTGAACCACATGGATGTTGGGATTCACATATTTCTTTCACAAAAAGAAATAAATATATTACTTATGCATGGTGGATGGATAGCCAATGCAGCCACCATCCTTTCCTTGTTTAAGAGCATTGTATTTTTGTCATAGCTCAATATATTCAGTCCGCATACCTGTAGCCTGCTTCTCATTCCTTCTACTTGTGGTAGTTCGTCGAAATAGTTCCATCCATGGACGAAACTCTAGATAATGAGAGAAATCATGTTTTTTGAGAAGTTTGATACGTGCAATGCTACTTGGAATGGAAGGCACCCAGGAACAGTCAGCTTCCACATGTTGAAATGTTTTCGGGTTATCATGGAGTAGTCGGGCGTCTACTTCTTGCTGGGCTGGCAACCATTGAGGAATTCACGCGTAGAAGCTTCAACGCTGTATCTATAGACTCCATGCATCAAGAATGATCGGGGAGGTGAGTGGCTTCCAACAATGACTGTGTTCCGCTGTATGTGCAAGTCATACGAAGTGGAGACACGGGCCAAGCGGACGGATAAGCCTAATACTCTCTCCATTTCTAAATATAAGCCTTTTCAGAGATTTCAATACGGACTACGTATGAAGCAGAATGAGTAAGTGTACACCCTAAAATACGTACATCCATATGTTGCCCGTATTGAAATCTCTAAAAAGCCTTATATTTAAAAATAAAGGGTGTAGTTCGTTTGTTTTGTAAGGTTGGGTTTCATTTTGATGTCAAAAGTAAAGCCCCTGTGGTGTGCTGATGAATAACATGTTTCCTCTGGCCACCTGCTTCCCCACCCGACAAATGCCCAAAACCCACCAAACCAAGTCCCTCTTACCACTCTTCTCACCGATCAGTCTCACACACACATAGCTCCTGCTTGTTCTCTGTGTAGACACGCAACCAATTCGAGCGATTCCATTAACTATCCTAGCTCCTCATCTGTAGCACCACGTGACATTCTTGATTAATTTTCTTGTTCTTTGCTTTTGCGCCCTTGAGATCAACACGATCTTAGCCATCGGATCCCATGCATGTTCCAACACGCTACAACCCCCTCTCTTAGGAACGGAATTACTATGTTTTACGGAAATGATAAAAGATCTGGCAATTTCCAAAGCACTTTATATTGGTGCGATGATGGCAAATTTAGTTTGCAAGCACGGCAATTTTCAAGGAAAAAAATAAACTGAGGCGGATTTTTTATGCTCGCGAACAAAATTTGTTTTTCTCGACGAACATAACTTGGCATAAAAAACGTTCGATTTGCCATGCCTAAAAATATAATGTTTGCTGGATATTCGGGTCTATATTTTACCATGTGAAAAAACCCTGCAAGTGCCACTCCTAGTTGCACACGCCATTGATCTTGGGCCTTCGTAGGTTTCCTGTGAAACACGTTTGGTTTCTGCTCGGGTCGGTCAAGCGCCTCCCGCGACTGGGCTTTATCGGGTGAACCTACAGGGGAGAAACGTGCTCCTCCTCGGACTCCCTAAAAAAACCTGCTGCTCCCAGGATCATACGCCACCGCGCACATCTTTCTCTCAGGGAATCAACCATGAACGAATATGATCCTGCCGTGCAGCCACAACGTGTTCAGCAGGAAAAAGCTACGACATTTTAGTAGCAGTTCATTCGATCCTAGCATTTTTTTTCTCGATAGTGAAAGCTTTTCTCAACTCAAAATATAGCTAGGATACAATCATGAAAGGCAGCATCCAGTCTCTACCTATCTAGAATGCACATAGCTTGAACATGAATTATCTCACAATAAATATAAAAAACGGACATATCGGGCCACACTAAAGTCCTAAGTAACCGACACTATACATATGCCAAGGGGGTGGTGGTCCGATCAGGAGATTATGCTGTCACCCATGCAGGGTAAACATCTGACGGGCCAAAAAATATTATCCAATGTAAAGAAAAATCTTTCCAACCATTTAATAATATGAATGACATTGTAGAGAAATATTCCTGCGATTAAAAACAATATTTGCGGAAAAAGCTGACTATTTCCATTAAAAAATGTATGTGGCATTTTAAAGAAATAATCACGTGTTTCCAAAAAAATGTTCGTGAAATTTTAATAAAATTTATTTACTATAAAATATTGTGTAGTTCAAAAAATATATTCTGTTACCATATGTACAACGTGTATTTGGAAAATATTATTTTGTATTCAAAAAATGTTTGAAAAACATGTACTTTTTAAAAATGTACATCATGTATTTAAAAATTTCCAACCTGTATAAAAAAGGTTTCACTTATGCGCTAAGAATGTACATTATGTACTGAAAAAAACTAGACATGCGTTGAAAAATAAAATCGATATAAACTAACGAAGATACAAAAAAATCAAAGAAATCCAAAAAGACCAAGAAATAGAAAAGAAGAAAACCCAGGTATAATGACGAAAGAAAAAAACTACAATGAGAGGACCTGCGCTAATGGGCGGACATGATTGTCGCTCACCCACAGGGGGAACAGGGAAGACAACAGAGGAAATAGGAGCGGACTGGGCTGCACAGGTGTAGGTGAGATGGGCTGTAGCCCAGTACAACGCTGGGAAAAAGAAAGAGGGAACTGGAGTTGGGTCGCAAGGGAAGAAAAGGAAAAATGGTTCGGGTGGTTGTGTACTGTTGCTGGATTAGATATTTCATTTAAAATTTGCCTCAAAAAAGATATTTCATTTACAATAGAAAAGATAGATTTGGAAATGATCGAGATTCCAAAATTAAATTATAAATATGGAAAAATATATAGGGGGACTTAATAGAACATTAACAAGCCTCCAAAAAGATGTTAAATAGATTTGGGCAAGAAAGATACATGCATTATTCAATAAGGGACATATGGGTTTGAACAAGTGATAGGTCTTAGAAGAGGGATAAAATCATGAAACCCTGTGGATGGCATCACAATAATATACCATGGCCATGTGCAAAGTTTGGGGGCTAAGGTTGGCGAAGAAGATCAAAAGGGAAATGAGGTATACTTATTCACCATTTAAGAAAACGACAAAAATAGTTATTTAATTAATGCAATATGATGCTAATGCAATGCTGATGATGCACAATTAATTAATTAATTAATTAATTAATATTTATAGGAAAATATCAGCTAGGGTATTACACTGAAATTTTACACCCTTGCACTATTCATTGACGTAGGCCTACCTTTTTGGGTATTGGGTAAAACTCATGTTGGCCCGACCCATTAAGCCCATTCCCCTAGCCCTGCAGTTCTGACCAACAGAGTGCAAACACTAGCCAGATCCCTATTTGATCTTCGGCCCGAGTCCTATTAGGCCCCTTAAACCCCATTTATATGCGATTTTCTACGAAATCACTAGTTGAGGAGTACTCCTTGCAAATATCACTAACACCTCCTCAGGTTGCAACCTGAGAGTTTTCTTTTTTTTCGTATATCTGTTTATTCAAAATGTTTTATCTTTCAAACCGTGTGTCCAAATCTTGAATCGTTTTCACCATTGGATTCCTCGCGTCGAGATCTTCAAAATTAGATCACATGTTGATTGGTTTTGAAGAACTTTTTTTCACAAAAAAACTGTTCAAAAAAACCAAACCAGGTGCATGGTTTTTTTTCTCTTTCCGAAAGAGGCACGGCCGTGCCTCCCGCGAAAAGCAAAAACGTGCCTCTAGCGGAAGCAAAATCCATTTTAAACCGTAAATTTTCCACACAGTAGGTAGCAGAAAAATCAGGCAAAAAAAGCTGAGACGGACGACCTACATACAGGCGCAGGAGAAATCGAATGAGCAGTAGTGGGCCGAGGCCCAATACCATCGATCGAACACTTAGTTGCAACCTCGAGCGAGAGCGACAACAGCGGTCGAGGGAGCTCTATGGGCTATGGCCCAATAGGGAGCACGTGAGTGTCAGTAGTCTTCGCGGCGCTTAGGTTGTGTTTGGTTGGAGTCACCGACTGGAATGTCACGGATCCAATCCGTTCCTAGGCCACATTGTCGTGTTTAGTTCACCGATTCTTTGACCGGCATATTCCCTCAATATGCGGCACGGGGTCATACCTTCAATTCGGTGGAACCACGCGAAACGGCTCGGGCCGCAACTCCGTCGTCTCTCTCTCTCTCCGTCTCCACATGCAACCCCGAGAGGCCACTCCCACCTCTCTCCATCTCCGGCGAGGCCTGTCGCTCGCCTCCTAGTGGGGCGACGACGAGCTACGAGCATGGTGGGTGAGCGGCGAGCTGCCACGATAGGCGTGCCACTTGATGTTTCCTTTTATTTTTATGTGTTGTTTGTTTGACGTCAAAATTCAATTCAGTGTAAATATACCGTCGGAAATGTAGCTGAGAATATAGTTACAACTGTTCATATTGTAGTGCTAGTCTCACTATTTCTATGCACAAGATGAGCTGAACTAAATCCACCCAATTCCATCTCTTTAACTAAATACTGAAATACTCACACACAAAAAACACTAAAATGTAATCATTTCATTTCACTCAATTTTCGCTATCAAACACAGAAACGGAACCAACTCATTCCTATGGAATGAAACCATGACATTCCATTCTAGTACGTCCATGAACCAAACACGAGCTCTCGCTCTGCGAAGCCGCCAGTTCCGGTCAGAACTATCATCAGCATGACAAACGACTTTGGGCCTTCCATAGCTTTTCGCACATTCAACAAATGTCCAGGGAAATCAAACCGATCCCCCAAAATTTACATCGTCGTTTCCTCGTGTTTGGTTCACGGTGATTCGTTGTACTTGTACGTACATTTACATGAACTGGCGGCTTCGCAGAGCTATGTCCAGGGAAATCAAACCAATTTGTTCATCCATATTTTGCTAAACAAAACTATCAGCAACTACATTTGCGGCACAATTACAGAAGATAAGACAGCATTTTACTTAAGCTGCTAGCTTGCTGGAGGCACTCTGCAGATAATCGATAACGGTAGGTTGAATACTCATGCATTATGTTTCCTCGGAAAAATTATCCGAAATTACAAACCCGCGCGGAACTTCACGGTGATTCGTTGTACTTGTACGTACATTTACATCGTCGTCTCGCATTGCAGCTAGGCCCAGGACACACGTACGCATACACAACATCTCAACCGTTTCACCCTGCCTATCACATCTATATCAACCTGTGGCCTGGCCGCCACTCTGAATATGGGAGAGGAAACATCAGAACTCCAACTGGATGGGCCTGCCGTCAATATGTTGCATCCGGCCGGCAGATGGAGCCCGATCTTCGGCTTTACTTTCTATCACGACTCGATGTGCTACCTCTTTCTTAAGCGACAAGATCGGCGCTTCTACTCGGCCGCCTTCCACCTGAGATAGATAAGAAGAAAGCCTGGTGTCTTGGGAAGAGAAAGGTGGCGACCATCTGGGCCAAAGTGTCGGCGCTTCTACTCTCATACCGCGGTCTCCCACCAATAACCTCGCTGAAGATACAGTCCCTGTACCATCAGCACTTTATGGGAGTGTGTCACGGTTTCAGTTGCTCAATCTGCATATGAAACAGTATCAGAGAAGGTGGTTTTTATACCGGCAAGTACAATTTTTAGCAGTTCAACCCTACAACCAGCCTGCTGTTCCAAGGCATGCTCAAACTCCTGCATCCAGCTCGGCCAGTTGTTCCCCATCAGCACGCTGTGCTGACAAGGATTGCGTCCTGTGAGAGAAACTGTCCATGTTAGTTTTAAAAAAGTTGCAGGAATGAAGATAATATTCAGGACACGGTTCGATATTAGACGGGACAATGCAAACGAAACTTATTTTAGTTAACGCAGCTCAGCAAATCAGATGCTTCACCTCTTGTTTTTTTCTGTAGGTTGACCGGCGTCACAATAATCCATTTATCTCATGGTAGCTTGTAAATAATCTCTGATGAGTTCACTGCGAAGAATGAGTCTCCCCCTGAACCAGAGTACCAGACTATGTTCTATCAGAGACTACTATCAGTGCAAGGTCCCTTCTGGTGTATGTATCACTGCACCTAAGCTGACATTATACACCCGAAATACAAGAGAGGAAACATCAAAATTCTGGTCTAGGAAACGCCGAATTTCAAATCCCAGTCCAGCTGCCTCGCCTCACACTTTGGTCATGGTCTGGCACTAACAGTCCAATCCAAGTAAACATTCTAGTTGGTTAACAAAGCTTTGATTTACCACTTTGGGTCTATAGTACGCAGTCTTTCCCTACAGTTCTATAAAAGGCTATTTCGAGGACTTGAACCCGTCACAAGGCAGCAACTTTACCACTGCGCCAAGGCTCCCCTTCATTGCTTACGATTTAGATTAATATACAGTATTACAAATACATACCCGCATGCTAGGGAAATAGTCAACCTACTAGTGTATTTAAGAAAACAACATCTTTTGCCAACAGTGATGTTAACAAGTAGTCTGAATTCTTGCAAAAGTGGAAAGTGCTCTGAACACGTGTGTCTGGCTTTCGGCACATTTTCGGTGACACTGGGGGTCAAGGCCATCAATTAATATACTGTTGCATCCTTCATTTTCTATCTGATGTACAACATGCTCTATTATTCATGGAAAATTAAGATGCTTTTGAATTTTCTGAATGCTGGCAATCACATTTGGTGTTCCTGCGATGGCCTCAAAGTTACTGAGAGTTGTCAGGTCAGCAATGCTATCCGGCAAGGCATTGAGAGATACTGCAGAAGAGATGTCCAATGGTTGAAGCTTAAGGTCACCGAACGAGGATGGGAGCTTGTTGTAGATCCTGGGTGAGGCTCGGGTGAGAGGAAGGTCACGAGAGAGAGAGGAGGAGAAGATTTCTCTGGAGAACTCTATCTGATTCATTCCCAGATGCAAGATGTATATACAGGTGCTTTTACAGTTTCACCCTCTACAATCCCACAATTACAAGTAAGTCCTACCAACACTCCCCCTCAAGATGGGGCAAAGATATCAATAAGCCCCATCTTGCTACAATTCTTAACAAAAGATACAACATTCAACCCCTTTGTCAATACATCTGCTAACTGATTTACAGACTTAACATAAGTAACTTGCAGAATCCCCACATCTAGTTTTTCTTTGATGAAATGTCTATCTATCTCTACATGCTTAGTTCTATCATGGTGAACTGGATTGTGGACAGTGTTAACTGCAGCTTGATTGTCACAATATAGTTGGAGGGGTACACCACCAAGCAGATGAAGTTCTGTTAGTAGCATTTTTAACCACATTAACTCGCATAACCCAGATGCCATTGCTCTAAACTCAGCCTCAGCCATAGACCTTGCAACTACACTCTGCTTCTTGCTCCTCCAACTAACTAGATTGCCACCAACAAACATACAATAACCTGATGTAGACCTTCTGTCATCTAAACACCCAGCCCAATCAGCATCGGTATATCCCTCAATATTCAGATGTCCATGAGCAGAAAACAGTACTCCTTTCCCAGGACAACCCTTAAGATATCTAAGGATTCTGTTTACTGCATCCATATGAATAGACCGTGGGTCATGCATATATCTACTCACCACACTTACGGCATATGCAATATCTGGTCTAGTGTATGATAAGTATATAAGTCGCCCAACCAATCGCTGGTACTGTTGTTTATCCACAGAATCCCCAGAGTCAGCAATTATGCGATGATTAAGTTCAATTGGTGTGATTGCTGGTTTACAATTTAACATTCCAGTTTCATTGAGTAAATCTATCACATATTTCCTTTGTGAGAGATAAATACCTTGTACACCATATGCTACTTCGATCCCAAGGAAATAGTGAAGATAGCCCAGGTCTTTAACTTCAAATGACCTTGCCAGTGCCTTCTTCAACCAAGAGATCTCACCATCATCATTCCCTGTAATGACTATGTCATCAACATATACAATAAGCACAGTAACTCTATCATGATTATGCTTGTAAAATAAGGTATGATCAGCACTGCTTTGTTTAAATCCCATAGAACAAATCTCATTTCTAAATCGTCTAAACCATGCTCTAGGTGACTGTTTCAAACCATATAGAGATTTTTTCAGCCTACACACTTTTCCCTATGTCTCTTGTGTACCAAACCCTGGGGGAATCTCCATATAAACCTCTTCATGCAGATCCCCATGAAGAAAAGCATTTTTAACATCCATTTGAAATAATTTCCACTTATTATTTGCATCTATAGATATGAGAGCTCTAATGGTGTTCATTTTCGCCACTGGTGCAAAGGTCTCATCATAATCGACTCCGTAAGTTTGACTATACCCCTTTGCCACTAATCTGGCTTTATACCTTTCTACCTGTCCCTCTGAATTTTGTTTCAAGGTAAATACCCACTTACAACCAACAACCCTTTTATTAGAAGGAAGAGTAGTGAGTACCCAAGTATTGTTCTTGTCAAGTGCTGTCATCTCCTCTATCATAGCTGCCCTCCATTTTGGGTTCGACTTTGCCTCCTGCCAGTCCCGTGGTAAGGGTCCTGCAGAATCCAGTGCTGCGATAAAGGATTTATAAGAAGGACCAACAGTGTCATAAGAGACATAGCTAGAGACATTATATGGATCCAATTTAGAGGGCAACTTCCCAGCCTTAGACCGTGGCTGCTTTCTATGAGCTATTGGAACATCAAGGTCATCATATTGAGAAGAGATGTTACCACTGTCTGAGGAAGGTATGGAGTCATCAGGTTGACTTTGAGTATCATCTTGTTGGTCAGCTTCCTGCTCTTGCTCATGTTGTTGTCCATAAGCCTCAGCTTCAGGTTCCAACACTTGCATTTGTTCCTGGGTATGTCGTTTTCGTGTATACACCTGCATCTCCCTTTCCTCATTTGGTTTTGGCCATCGGGGTGCTGCATTTGATGTATCATACTGCTCCCCTTTTCTTTGTTCTTCTTCAGTTTCTGCACGGATTACCCCAATTATCATCCCTTTTGATGTTGTGTCATCATCTCCCTCTTCCTTGTCTCCCCCTGTCCCACAATCTGCATCTAACATGTTATCAGTAAACAAATCAAGAAACACATCAGTTAAGTCTGTTGGTTCCCCATAAAATGGTTCATGTTCTCTAAATACCACATCCATACTCACGAACATTCTTCTTTCCGAAGGACACCAACACTTGTAACCTTTTTGCTTACTAGAATACCCCACAAATATACACTTTAATGCCCTTGGATCTAGCTTACCAACTGAAGGCCTATAATCCTTCACAAAGCATGTACACCCAAATACTTTTGGTGGAACCACATATGTAGTGTCCCCGGTTAGACATTCGATTGGTGTCTTGTACCCAAGCACCCTTGATGGCATCCTGTTCATCAAGTAGGCCGCAGTCATGACTGCTTCACTCCACAAAAACTTTGGGACATTCATGGCAAACATCATACACCGAGCAATCTCTAGGAGATGCCTATTTTTCCTTTCTGCTAGTCCATTCTGTTCAGATGTACCCGGACAGGTAGTCTGATGGATAATTCCGTAACTTGATAGATATTCATCAAGTTCTTTGTTCACATACTGGGTACCATTATCCAAACGTAGTACCTTCACACATGCACAATATTAGGTCCTAATCATATTATGAAAATCTCTAAAGCATTCAAATACATCACTCTTATGACGCAAAACATAGACCCAAGTAGTTCTAGTGCAACAGTCGATGAATGTAACAAAATAGTGATAACCATTTATCGATGTCACCCCACTGGGACCCCATACATCTGAGTGTATAGTTTGTAGAGGTACATCACTTCTGTTATCAGATGACAAATAAGAGCTCCTAGTTTGCTTTCCGAACTGACAAGCATCACACATTAGTTGTTCCTTGCTAATTTTACAATAAAGATTAGGGTAGAGCTGACCCAGAGTAGCAAAAGATAGATGTCCCAAGCGACGATGTTGAAGTAGAAATTCTTCTAGGGGTGAGGAGGACACTGCAGCAGCCACAGTAGGGAATATCTTATTATCCAGGTAATATAACCCATCACGCATGCTCCCCGTCCCAAGCTTTCATCCAGTCCCAAGTTCCTGAAATATGCACCAGGTAGGAAAGAATATAGCAGCACAATTCAGCTCTTCAGTAATACAGCTGATTGACAAAAGGTTAATTGGAAATGCGGGGACATGCAAGACAAAAGAAAGTGACATATTTGGACTGCACTTGACCATTCCAGACCCCACAATCGCTTGAGTAGAACCATCAGCTAATTTTACACTTTCCCTTCTTAGATTAGAAATATAATTGTAAAAATCCTTATTAGATCCAGCCATATGTCTAGATGCACTAGAGTCAATTAACCATTGTGCCCCTGTTGTAAAATTATCACTACACCCCATAATAGAAGAGTTGTTACCAGCGAAGTTGGCTGACGAAGATGATGCATGTGTCTCCGAGGGCCGCAGATCACCAAGGCTCAAATTCTTTAGTTGACGCCATTTCTCTAACTCATCGGCAGTCATCTCGATGCTCACAGTCCTAGATGGTTCTTCAACAACAGCAGAAGTGTGTGCCCTTCCTATTGACTGCATACCTCTTCCACGACCACCACCACGTCCATCAAGCCCGCGACCACGTCCTCTGCCATGCCAGTCCAGGCCTCTACCACGACCTCCTCCTATTAGTTGTGGGCAGGCTGCCTTGAAGTGTCCTGGCTGGCCACATTCAAAGCACTTCTTCTCATGAGTATTTGCTCCTGGTCTTGGATAATTACCACTCTCGACAGCAAGGAGAGCTGAACGCCTTTGTGAGACACCTTGGGCCATGGGTCATGTTGTCTCCAATTTCAACCGAGTTTCCTCGCTTATAATTGCAGCAATTGCTTGCTCTAGACTGGGCAACTTCTCACTACCATAAAGTGCTGCTCTCCTATTCTCGAACTTAGGATGAAGACCATTTAAGAAGTCCCTAAGACGCCTTCTTTCAGTCCATTTACTATGTTTCTCAACACATTTCCCACATTCCATCTCAACTGGATCATAGTAATCAAGATCACTCCACAACCTTTTCAATTCTGACACATATTCCACAACAGTCTTCTCACCCTGGCCTAGCTCCTGTAGTTCCTTTTGAATCCTACATGCCAACATCTCATTCCCTACACCTGAATATGTCCCCTTCAGGAGCCTCCAAATTTATGAGGCCTCCTTAATCCTTTCAACTTGCTTTGCAATCTGAGATGATATTGAGCTTAAAAGCCAAGCTCTCACCAATGCATTTGTTGCTTTCCACTTCTGGGCCTCTTTCGAATTTTCCTCGATAGGCTTCTCCACTGTTCCCAGTATATACCCCTCAAGGTTCCTCGAGATCAGGATGGTCTCGGCATGCTCTGCCCAACTGGAATAATTTTCCGCACCCTCTAGCTTCACATGTGGCATTTGCAACGGGTGAATCTCTTCCTTGGCTTCAGTCTCTGGTCTTGAGTTTCCAGCCTGCTTGCTGATTGCATCAAAGAGTGCTCTATATTTCTCATCCATAGACCGAAGCACAACTGCAAGTTCCCCGGCTGTAACTGCCGCAAGAGCATTTACATTCTCTCCCATCTTGCAAGTTCTTCAGGGTCACACTGCAGTACTGTACAGCCCTCAATCACCACCTCAAAGCAAGTAATCTCCCCTGTGAATCCCTGCAGCCTACCTTCTAGCTGCACCTCAACCTTGCACCCAAGAACCAACTCACCACTCTCACCTTCACCTGAATAAATCCTACTCAACCCCTCAACAACGGCTGTACTACACCTCCTGGGTACCACTCACCTCTGTCTCCAGTCCCTTGGCTATTTGCCTTGCTCGCAGCTGGCTCCCCTGGTCCACTGCAGCCGCCGCCGGCCCCCTGCTCCACTGCAGCAGCAGCCGGTCCCCTTCTCCACCGCAGCCAAGCACACAATCAGGCAGCCCCGATTTGACTCTCTGCCGCACCAAATCGGGCCCCAGAACCTCTGCCTTTACCTCCCAACACTCAGTGCCGTCCATCTGAGCGATTCTGGAGCGAATCCCCGACCTGCTCTGATGCCATGTTGTAGATCCTGGGTGACGCTCGGGTGAGAGGAAGGTCACGAGAGAGAGGAGGAGAAGATTTCTCTGGAGAACTCTATCTGATTCATTCCCAGATGCAAGATGTATATACAGGTGCTTTTACAGTTTTCACCCTCTACAATCCCACAATTACAAGTAAGTCCTACCAACAGAGCTTATCAAGCCTCATAAAATAAGACAAATTGAGATACCTTAGCTTAGACAACTTGCAGAATGACTCGGGCAGTACTTGCAGCTTGCAACAACTTGTTAGGTTCAAAGAGTCAAGCTCAAAAAGGTTACCAAACATTCAGGACGTTCCATGAGCTCATGGCAGTCTGAAACATCTAAGGATTTTAAATGAACAAGTTGGCAAGATGATTCTGGAAGCAATGAAACCTTGTAGCAATCAGACAGGCTCAAGAACCCAAGCCTTTGAAGGTTGCCAAAATCTTGGCAGGTTTTCTAGCTCATGGCAATATGATAGGTTCATATGCTCGCAAGATTGAAGTTTAAGATTGTAAGGTAGTTTGTTTATCTTGGAACAACCTGAAAAGTTCAGGAATATGAGTGTTGGAAGGCTACCGAATTTATCTCGGAGATTTTGAATGGCACAACACTCTGACATATTTAGGTGTTGTAAACATGTTAGCTGGCAGATGAATTCAGGGAACACTTGGAGAGCGAAACACCCTGATAAGTTTAGGAATACGAGCTTTGAAGGTCTACCAAATTTATGTGGGAGTTGTAAATAGAACGATACTGATATGTCAAGACGTTCTAAATATGCCAGCTCACAGATGGATTCAGGCAACACTTGGAGGATGAAACACCTGTTGGCCCAGTCCATAGTCCCAATGCCGAGTACTTTCCGGCGACAACGACGACGAAGCGAAGCGCTGGATTCCTGATTGGTTGAAGCTAAAAGAAATAGCTATGTACGCCAGGCACGTGCGTACACTGGCCGGAACACAAGCGCGTCACAGACTCGTATAACTATCTCATCGATCTTTGCTTTGATCGAATCAGTACTACTAGGAAACATGCCCGTGCGTTGCAACGGGAGAAACAATCCACCCACATGACCATATAATTTTTGAACACATGACACAATATCCTATCAACTCAGATGAAATCAAAAGATAAAATGAGCAAAGCTAGAGGATTAACATACATCTCCAGTAACAATATTAATTGTGCAAAGCAAAAAAGGATAGCTATGTATCAATAGATTTAGCTTGATGCCACATCAATTCACATGTTTGAAGTTTGATCCTCAAATTGACCAATCTCGAAAATATTTTGTTGTTGAATAAATATGAACCAAAGGAATCAAACATATAAAATAATTCTAACCAATTAAAAATCTACAATTGACACATAATCGTGGTGCTAATAGCAGAATGACCATTTTCTTAAACAAATTTTAGAACCAAAGATTAATGGGAAACTTCTGGCTTCTGAGATAATGGAACTCGGTCTTCTCGTACTGCTCAAGTACATCCTTACCTTCTCATTTAGGACCTAAAAGCTGAAAAGAAGCAAAAAAGAAAGTCAAATTTGTGGTCACTGGAAACATTTACAATGTAAACCAAAAATATAGTGTTCCCACGACTACCTTATTAGAGAACCTGTATATATTTGAAGGTGTGTCTAGAAGGCAATTAATTAAGTCCAACTGATGGATAGCGTTTTTATCAGAAAAGTGATTTTTTTTTTAGTCATCAACTGATAAAAAATGCATCCTATGCTCCAAATGGAAGGTAAATGTCGCATTTTGGAGGAAACGACATTCCAAACATGTTAAGAAACATGAATATAAGCAAAATCCGGGAAATTATTAAAGATGATTTTACTCTTCTTGGAAGCAAGATAAGTTCGTTCGAATGTAGTCGAAGTCATTTATTGTCCAACATTATAGTATTACTAACATGTCTACACTGCTAACTAAAATGCTAACTAAGTGGCAACTATTCTCTACCTTGCAGTTGTGTTTTCTGGAGCCCACTGATGACAAAGGAACAACACATGTGACAGAAGAAGTAGGGGGCAGGGAGTTTAGTATTATACATGATAAGCATTCGAAAAACAGTATTTGATGCAAATACACAAGAGATTGGGATCTACAATGTTTAAAGATGGTAATTCCAAAAGGAGTAAGAATTCTCCTTGAAACCAGAAGCATATGTACAAAATAAGAACTACACAGATTTTCCATGGTCAACCATTGAGAAGTTTAACGCATGACAAAACTCCAATATAGCTACAGAAGATCTCCATTGATCACGGGGAGGCACAGCCAACGTATTGCTAAATGATAATATGCATTAAATAAAAGTTGGTATAATATGATTTTGGTTTCACATCCATCTTCTGTAAAGCAGCGGCCCCTGCCATCAAATGCTGATGGGGAGACTCTGACCTGTGAATGTCCATTACTTTCTTCCTTGATAGCTACACAAAATGTGTAACAAATGAATAGGGGCAAGTTCTACAGCAAGACAAACCAACACGAACATCTAGCCTACAACCATGTTAGGAAACAGAGAAATATAGCTACTGAAACATATTATTATTTTCAGTCAATATATATAGGGTGTTGTTTTTTTCCCCACCCCATCTTTACTAAAATGAAGCCAACAGAAATAAGTTCAGGTCGTGAATGAACACACAGCCACACACATCAGGAAGCTACCTACATACAGACCAAAAATACCAGCCGCACTTCGCTAGCTGCTAAGCATCGGTACACAAGATTTATCTCATCACTGATTTGAAAATTTATGCTTCCAGTCAGTGATATTGCTCGACAGGATCTTTGCTCGGTCCGAACCAATAAATGGAGGTGCCAAGCTAAATGGGATTTAACATAAAAGTAAAACAACGTCGTACCTCAGAATCAGTGACCAAAGACCGTAAGCCAAATGGAGATGGAGTAGCACCAATACCCAGAAAATCTACAAATCCACTGCTTTGATCTGAAGGTACTTTCTAATTTTTAGAAGTAGAAATCACATGAAAAGTCACCTGAAAAGGAGCATCATAGGAACTTATAGCGAAAGCTGAAGTCATGGCAATTCTGGGCAGCATTCATAGTGCTGTTGGAACAACATGTGAGTGCAAGCATGATACTGAAGGTGCTATGCCATTGCATCTATTTTATAAAATGTGCAAAGCTAATTAACCTTGAAAGATCCACTTGTTGAGTTCATCCTCTACATATCTATACACGCAATTTATTCAGGTAAATTCTATTTTCTTTAACACTGAAAGAATCATAAAAATTGATTGACTTAAATGCAATATCACAATAAAATGGATCTGATGAGAAAGAGGAAGGTGGATTGCTTTGCTTATCTGACAAAGACGGGCGATAAACCCTGCGTCGGCGCGTTGAGCATGGCCTTGTGTAAGCTGGCAACGCGGATCTGCATTCCCACACCCACGTACAAGTCGGAGCTGTCCCGTCGTGTCGCCGGTGGGGCTTCAACAGACGACGTCGCCAGCCTGCTCATAAGAATGATTTCTATCAAGTCATGAGCAATTGTCAAGTGGATTTCAAAGTTCAGTTTGTATATAAAATCTTCTGTAACGTATACTGAATTGGAGTTCAGCTCAGATATAGCGAAAGGAGGCTGCGACTCGGTGTACAAATACCTTAAACCTTGGGCGATGTCGATGGCTATTTTCATTCATCTGAGCCAAGAGAATTGGGCCGCTTCCCCATATAAAGGACGAAAACAACTGAGATCAAATCTACAACACACAGAAAATGCAAATATTTAGTCTGTCCTAATGAAATTGAAGAGATAGACTTACAGTGTGGGTGCTCGTGCAGGGTCCCATTTGATTTTTACTCAAAGATTAACATCCTCGAGAATGGGTCACTCTCTCTGCAATAGCCCAGAAACTTTGCTATGTTCTCATGATTCAACCTTGCCAGATCAATAACCTACAATGTTCATCCCATTTTATTTATTTATTATTTGAGTTAAAAGGTGTTTCTGAGTCGCAATTTTAGAAAAACGAACTACCTTGTTTTGGTAAAAGAGCTCATGCTGGCTAGTCCAATGACCTTCAAAGGCGCATAATGATATGACAGAAACCTCAGGTCCATCCTTCATTGTTTCTTTGTAGACTATAGTCTCCAGAGTTGAGCCAATTATGTTGCTAAAATCCTAATACACTACTTCAAGTTCCTAGTGACTCAACTTTGGCAAACTTTTCAGCATATCAGAATCTATCTGAGGAAAGCATGAACAAATTAGCAACAATGTATGTTAGACAAAATAATCAATTTATTTTATATAGTTAATACCAACCAATCAGTACTGTTATCTCGTTGCTCCAACTTTTTGATCTACTCCATGATGATATTCTTATAGAAGGCTTTAGATTGAAGCTTCTGGAGGCAGTAACAGCACCAGTGATCACAAAAACAAGAAGGAGAGCACCGGTTGCAATTTCCAAAACAATAAGCCAAGTCGGTTGCTGCACTTTTTCATCCTTATGCTCAGAAGTATTCTCTTTTCATTGAAAAATCATTCACTTTTCTTCTGATTGCATAAACTGAAAGTTCGGTTTTTAGTCACACTGTCCCAAGACACACCTCAACTTGTATCTTCAAATTTGAGCTTAGCATAGCAAGTGAGAATTGTCTATAAGTGTAAGACATACACGTGATCCAAGTCAACCAATCGAGGCATGGTAAAGTCTACAAAGATGACTCACTACCTTACAGCGTTATCAATTGATAGAAAATTGGCACAGCTTCTAGAATAATCCTGCTAGTACAACTGTAACAGTTACAATAATAATCTTGGTTTTTTCATTTGAATAAAAGAACACAAACCATCATGAGGCCCCTATGGAATCAGCACAACCATGATTCTGGTCTCTTCTTTTTGCGTGGACCATGATTTTGATCTGCTATAAGATTTATCCTTAAGTTCATAATATTCAGAGTTCAGACGTCGCCAGTGGAAAAACTCCAAGCAAAACCATGTATACGTGAAAGAAATATCAACAGTTAGCATTATCTAGATAATCATGGGAAGAACATATAGAAGTTAATAAAGTCCCAAAGGAATCAATCAAGCGTGGGGAATTTACATGGTTGCTAGCTAGCTAGCATGGTCTATTAGCCAATGGAACACGTACCGGAGGATTCAATTAGGCATGATGTAGTGTAGTTTTGTGCACATCTGGTTGGCTTCCTTCATCGTTGTTGCCGGCTAGTACGTGTGCATCTGGTCAGCTTGCTTCTTCGTAGTTCTACACCAGTACCTTGCTCTGAAGTCAATTTGAGTTTCACTCGCTCCTCCCTGATCCTCCCGAGGAGAGGTGCTCCTCACGCGCACCAGTGCCCTCGCACCGCTGCACCCCTGCCGCACACTTCCATCTTCCTCGTCCTTCTTCTCCTACCTCTCCTCCATCCTGGATCCTCCTCTGTCTCTCTTCTCTACCAGAAAAATCGAATCACCGCCATGACCTTGGAGCTCTCCCTGCCAGCCATGGAGGCCCGCCTCCACTTACAAGGACTTCGCGCCGCCGCGCCGGATCTCTCCTTCTCCCGCGCCTGCTGGATCCCGCCACCGCCGTTTTGCTTCGAGCAGACGCATCGTCCCCAGCCTGTCGAGCCGCCGCGTTGAACTGATCCAGAAGCTGCGCTCGAGCGCCGCGGTGGGGGCGGCGAGCGGGAAGAGGTGTGGCCGGGGCGGCGGGCGGGTTGAGGTCGGCCGGGGCGGCGGGTGGGTTGAGGTCGGCCGCGGTGGCGAGTGGTGCGGCGGCAGCTAGGGTTAGCTCGGCCTAGGCAGAGGCCAGGGTCGAGGCGATGCGAGGAGGCAGACGCGTACGGGTATTTTTTCTAGCGAACCATTTTTCGTGGCAGCTTAATAATGGATTGCGGGTTGAATACACGAAACCACAGGGGCTTTTATGCAAAAGTAGTAATGACGGACCCGCAGAAGCGATAGCCGCTTTATTAGTAGGTAAAGACTACAAATAACGCACGGGAAAACTTTTGTTATTGCTTTATTGCTTCTCACGATCTGGACGGGTTTACAGGTGGTATTACAACGTTTATATATAGGACTTTTATAACTACCGAATGTTCGGATTTTAGCAATAGGTAAGAACGATCCTTACATCACTTTAACTATATACATGCATGTATTAGAATAACTAATTTTGCTTTCACGTGCACTCCTCCCTCTAATTACATGCATATATGCACTAAAGGATGAAAATCTGATGTCATCCTATATTCTTTCTTTTTTCAAACTTCAAAATGTTTTGTAGCTCAAACCGTCGCTCCGATTGAAAAATCGTCTTCACAAAAAAAATTTATCTCAACGAGATCTTCAAAATTAGATCCCATGTTGATATGTTCTGATAACTTTTTTTGGACAAAAAGTTACCACATCTGGTCTATGTAAGTTATCACGTATGTCATACATAAATTACCGTGTCATTTACACAAAAGTTTTTGGGGTATTTTTTCAACAAACTTTTTTCTTAGGGTCAAAAAGTGATTATGATGTTTGCAGTGAGTTATCAACTTTGTTGTGTATATTACCATGCTGCACAAAAGTTATCGCGGTATGTTTTTCAGCAATTTTCATTTCCCTCGGTCAAAAAGTTACTACGATATTTGTATATGAGTTATCAGCTCTCATGTGCGTGTATTATCATGTTGTTTACACATGAGTTATTGGGAGGTATTTTTTAACAACATTTTTCCCTGGTCAAAAGGTTACCACATCTGGATTAAGTAAGTTATCAGCTCTGTTGTATGTATATTATCATGTTATTTACTCACAAGTTACCAAGGTATGTTTTCAACAAACTTTTATCCCGGGGTCAAAAGTTACCGTGGGTTTGTAGTGAGTTGTCAACTTTATTATGTGTATAATACCGTGTTATTTGCACACAAAGTACCGGGAATATGTTTTTCAACAAATCCCCACACTCCTCTCCCCCCAAACAAAAAATTATCGTGGTGTTTGTACCTAAACTATCACGCCTACAATGCATATAATGCACTGTTATTTGCCACAAATTTTTACTGGGGTTATGTTTCCAACAACATTGTTTCCTCGGGTCAAAGTTATCACGATGTTTGTACCTAAGTTATCGGGTATGTTGTGTGTATATTACCATGCTATTTATAAAGAAGTTATCACGGGTGCGTCTTCAACAACTTTTTTCCCAAGATGAAAAGTTATCTGGTGTTTGTACCTAAGTTATCAGGTCGGTGGTGCATATAATGCCCTGATATTTGTCACAAAAATTACCAGGGTTTCAACAACCTTGTTTCCCCGGGTCAAAGTTATCATGATGTCTGTACCTAAGTTATCAGGTATGTTGTGTGTATATTACCATAATATTTATACAGAAATTATCACGGGTGCGTCTTCAACAACTTTTTCCCAGATAAATAGTTACGCGGTGTTTGTACCTAAGTTATGATATCTGCAGTACGTATATTACCATGCTATTTTACACACAAGATATATGTGGTATGTTTTCCAACAAGTCTCCCTCATCAAAGTTATCGTGATGTTTGTATCTAAGTTATCAGGTCTATGGTACATATATTACCATCTTGTTTATATATAAGTTACCGAGAGTGTTTTCAATAAAAAGAATTCCCATGTCAAAGTTATCGTGATGTTTGCGAGTAAATTATCACGTCCATGATGTGTGTCATGCTATTTACACAAAAACTTAACGACTAGCCATCACTTCCGTTGTCACAAGCACCGGCATGTCATCAAAAAAACTGATCTCTCTTTATGAAACGCAAGATTGAAGCCAGTATACACCAATTGGAATGGCATGCGGACAAAAATTGAGACACGAACTTGTGAGTACAATTTCTTACTGGAATTTTTTGTGGTCTTCAAGTTAGGCATCGTACAATTTGGAAGTTAGGCATGCTATTTGTTTTTCTAAAAAATCATTGAACTTTAGGCATGGTAGATAGATAGGTACAAAACAATGACAAAGAGAGCCCAGCCAAACGGTTAGCTGCTCTTAAAATATAGAATTTAGTCTTGCGGTCAAATAGCATTTTATCCTAAGTTATTGACAACTAAAGCATGCTAGTGGATTGGCTAATGAACCGGTATTCATCTCCATTAATGGCCTAGGGACCTGGGATCGAATCCCAATTCTTGCACATTTTTTCGCTTTGCTATTTACCTCTATAATCGCACGCCGCTCCGAATCGCACGCACAAGCCCCTCGAAAAAAAAAGGAAATCGCATGCACAACGAACCAGCGATAATCATGGCCACGAAATCAGGATCGAACGACATCCACACTCGTTCGGATCTGTTAACAAAAACCGAGCGTTCGCTCGCTACATTTCTCGTTATATATATAGCACCTACGCCAGGCTAGTACTAATCCTATATCCTTGTAATCAGACTGGACATTGGGTTTACTTCCAACACCGACAAGTTGAGGAAGGAGAGTTTAGAGAGCTTACCCAATGAGATAGGTAGCTTATCAGGGCATCTGTTACCGGGTAGGTCCAGATAACAAATTTGTGGAGGCTACAGAATTGTCAGGCTAGGTTTCATGTGAGCAATTGGACATAATCAGAGTTTCCATATTCTTAGAAAGTGACGGAATTGGCAATCCCGTGGCATCAAGATACCTAAAGTAGCTTCAGTATTTTTATGGAACATGGCAGCATGATTTTGCTTGACGCAGATTAAGACAGTTTTGATCAAGATACCGAAGTGCACATGCGTGTACTTGGATCCAGAAAATGCCTCTTTAGGAAGTTGTCATTCCTGCTAATCTCTAATGTGGAGGGATTTAAGTTTTTGGCAGACAATCGAAAACATTGGACTGATTCTGGTACTGTATCAACTCTGCATGTCGGCAATGAATTGCGTTTTTCCAACTCCTTGGCCCAGTAACATGAGCATCAAAGAACAAGAAATTCATCAGCAGCAATTAATGAAGCAAGATCATGTACCAAATCATGCATGATACGCTTCTGAAAAGCCTTGGCATGCACTTGACTTAGAATACCCCGCAGAAGTAACTAATATCAAACGTGTCGTACAATAAAGGCAAAACTCATTGGATAGATTACGTATATATAGCAGTCATATGTTCATTAGAATATCCCGCAGAAGTAACTATAGCTACCAAGTGATTAATCTGTATGCAACAATCACTCAGTCATATGTTCATTCCAATAAAGTACCTATGATCATGTCCAAACGAGTATGTAAACGTTTTCGATATTGACGCAGTTTTATTCTGAGGTGCGCAAGTGCTCTAGATGCTGAAGTAGCAGCTTGTTTGGAAGGTGTGACCCTTGCCCTTGAATGGAGTAAGGACCAACTCATCGTCTGAGACGGATAGCGACACGGCGGCACGTATGATCAGCGACCAGGGGGCGAATAGATCACCTGTAGCAGCGATGGTGGAGGCGACAAAGCAGCTACTAGCTCAGCGACCACATGAAATACTAGCCGTTGAGCAGAATAAAGCGAGTCATGCACTCGCACGTATGGGTTCTTCTCTTTCTAGAACTGCTGTTTGGTTAAGATGCGTACCTGATGAGCTTAACCTGCTGTGTGAGCAGGATTGTTACGTTCCTGCTTAAGTAATGGAAGTGCTTTATTCGCAAAAAAAGTAAAATGTATAGCAAGATAAAATGGGGCAAAACAGTCACAACTAGAGGCTAGAAAGATGAAGAAACTCTTTTTTTAGATCATAATATAATGCCTCTTTTATTTTCATTTTCAGGATCAAGAGTGGAAAGCAGCTTCAGCAGGAGCCCATACTGAATGCAAACACTCAGTTACAAATTAGGAGTGGAAAGCAGCTTCAGCAGGAGCCCATACTGAGTGCAAACACTCAGTCATGAAGGGATTGCAATGAGAAGGAAAATTTACAGCAAATTTTCAAGATGAAGGGGCAACCTAATGGAGACGCGTGACTCTAGGGATGTTTATTGCCGGGGGAAGAATGGGGAAATAACCTGGGGGACTGGACAGAGCATATGTAGGCGGAGCAGCCAAGTTGTAACTGACCTCCACTCCATTAATGGCATGTAGGATTAGGAACGGCTGGTCTACTCCTTGAGTTAAACAACGGCGGGTGAATTTCAATCACGCACAACATAGAAACTGACAATTCAACTCCATTAACTGCTCTCAATGGCCAGTTAATTTATCAATCAATCTTTGGTGATAGAACTTCGGTCCCTCCGTGCCTTGCAACCGATCGGTCCGATCGCCCGCATCGCCCGTATCACCTGCATCGCCTGGATCTAATCCCCGCGTCGCCCCCGTCTCTCCGTCTCGCCTTCACTTTTTTCAGGTAGGCATGAATGAGGGTTAGTGACCGGAGAATTACCGATCGGGGGGCGTCTGGCGCAGAGTCAGCTAAATGAGCCGAGTGGAAGGCCCGTGCAACCACATGCCTCAGATTTTTCTCCTGGAGTAGCAGCCCTTTAGGACAGCCCGGCCAGGAAAAAAATAGGTGGTGGAGACAGTAGATCTAACGGCCAACATTGATCCTAGCACGAGATCTGACGGCTCAAATAGCTGAGGGCGTGAGAGGGCTCGCTTTAGCTCGATTTTACGGTCCTAAATAAATACACCAATTCTTGGTCATATGTTCTTTCAGGGCATATTTTAAAAAATGCATCATAGTACTGAACATGTGCAACTTCCAAATAACATGTCGCGTACTGCTCTACGATTGATTCAACTGGGTCCTTATAATTTGTTACATTAGAGTCGATAACCTTCTCAAAGCAAAAGCAATGGATATTCTTTATAGCTTTTTTTAGGTTGCCAAGCATTTTAATTTTCAGCAGTTAAGTTGAATTCAGATCCATCCTGTAAAAGCCAAATAAACCTAATCATTAGTACTTTCTACTCCCATGTCTTCCTTACACATTAGTTTGTGCATACATAACCCATGTACAAAATATCAACTGCGTATGTACTTGCGTGATATTTTAAATAACAAAAGTGTCATGTGTAAACATATTATCCAAGATCTTTGAACATACTTGTTTTATATGAACCTAATCTTTGTGTTTTTTCCATTGCAGATTTGCCAGGAAATATCCATCTATAAGTAATTTGTTGCATTTTGAGAAATCTAGAGAAGAGAGGAACTCACCCTTCAAACCACAACGATATAGTCGCATCCGAGGGTGTCGCACGGTCGTCGTACTTCGGTGAGCCTTGGCCACCGTCCATTGATCCGCCCTGACCGTGCAAGGCTAAGACCGGCGCAAGGCCGTGGCCCGTCGGCATAAATCCTTTGCCCTCTTCCATAGAGCCTAGCAGAACGCCGCCTCACCCGTTGTCCACTGGTCCTTGGCCGCCCTCCGCCTCCCCACCATGCGTGCCCGAGGCCAAGACTGGTGCAGCTCCGTGGCCCTCCTCTACCGTGCCTTCCACCCCGCCATCTGTAGCAGTGTCACCCACACCCTCCTCCATGCCGCTCTCCTAGCCTCGCACGGCCGTTGTTGTGTACCTCACGCCGCGCAAGGTAGGGTTAGGGCTTGCGGTGAATGTGGGAGAGGAATCGGGAAAGAAGTGGAATTGGGTGAGAATGTGGGACTGTTCGGCTAAACAAGAGTTTTCTATGTTTCTGTACTACGTGCTAAAGCAGAGGTAAGTAGGATTTTCCAAGTCGCACTTGACGGTATTGATAGCAAAAAAATGATATAAGTGTCAAGGAAGGAAGAAAATGAAGTTATGGTATTAAAGAAGGAAAATGATAATTTTAGGGCCAAAAAGGCAATTAGATTTTAAGAAAGGGTCAGATAAGGAATTCTCTCTTAGAAGAACACGCGCAAATCCAACACATCACCCAACAACAGATCCAATGAGTTAAATGACGAAGTCGGCGACACACCGGAGAAAGCTATCGCTGTCGGCCACCATGATGGCCTCCTCCTCCTCCCCCACCTCGCCCCCAAATCCCGTAGCAACAACCTCATCACCCTACTTCCTACCCGAGCTCATCCCCCAGATCGCGAGTTGCCTGACCACACTCCAGGATTTCTTCGCCGTCCGCGCAACCTACCGGGATCTCCTCCCTCCGTCGTCGTCCAACCTCGCCTCCCAAGCCCCCCACCTCCTCCTTGTCCCCGGATCTCGAGCCATGTTCCACCTCCCCCTCCGTCGTCGCCTGCGCTTCCGCCTCCCCCTCCATGATTTTGATCCTAACCTTGCCGCCTTCTACTCTTTTGGCTGTCGCATCGCCATGGCCAGCCCCATCCACCATGAGCTCAGCTTCGTCCACCTTCTCACAGGCGAGCGATTTCGCCTTCCCTATCCACCGGCACCCTTCTGTCGCCTCCTCCTATCTGGCGATCTCGTCCTTGCCTTCGTTCCGACAGTCGGCCATGCCGTCCAGTACTGTCGCCTTGGGGATGTTGAGTGGCGTGTGGCGTCATGCACTGAACCCTATGTGCCGGAGGATTTGATCTTTCTCAAGGGCAACCTACACGCGCTGGTCAGATCTGAAGATGCTGGCGGCCTATGTTACCGTCTCGCCGTGGCCAATCTGTCAGACAAGAATACAGTGGAATTAATGTTTCTTGGAGATAATTTGGATACACAGGCCGCACATGGGAGTTCGTATTTCTGTCTCGCAGAGTGTCTCGATGAGTTGTTGCTTATTAGCGCTGTTGGGGACTGCCCAGAAGAGTTTCATGTTTTCCGATGGCAGTCAATGGAGGGGAAGTGGACAAGGACTACTAGCCTTGGTGACTGCACATTGTTCTTGACATATTTTTACTTTGTAGGTTGTGTTGTTCCGACGAAAGGAATGACATGCTTTTCAGGTTATTACTTTGCAAGTTCCCTTGGTCCAGATCATCCAGGAGTTCGAAGGGACTGCTTATACTTCACAGATGCCAAAAGAAAGTGGATCGAGTATTCCTTGGCCGATGGATCTTGTGATGCATTTGTTGCTGAGAACTTAGAGGGAGCTGCAAGGCCTGATTCCGATTTTAGGGCACCTGTTTGGGTCTTTCCGAGCATGTGTTGATGCTCTCCTATTGATCACAGAGCTATGTGAAAGTTAGTACAAAGGTACAATTGCTCTCTAGTGACTTGTATTTCTTATTTGGTTTTGATATGTTATTCTTGTGTATAAAGAAGTTTATGTGTCTATCTCTTTAGCAGCATGTGTTACATATTGGGCATATCGTTTGAAGTTGCATATAAATGGACATGCTGCTAAGCTGATCCCTGGAAATGTTGACACTAATAATTTGCATGTCTCGGGAATCAGTACTAGCTAGATCATCTTTTGCTTCTTTCTCTGCAGAGTTGCTCAGCAACTTGTAAGTAAGTGTACATGTATGCCCGCACCAGCTCGCAAGTCAGTGTATTCAAATTACTGAATCAACTTGTAATTCAGTGTGCAATCACTGGCATCCTCAGTTTTGTTGCCGTTCTCTTTTCAATTATGGTATGAGAATTGAATGTTTCATCCTCAATTAATATGGCATCTTATAGAAAGTCGTTTGTCTATGATGCCAGTGACCCAGAAACACAAGACGATGGTACGTACCACCAGGAGGGGAGCATCTCCAACTCGGATGAGTGGTTATTAGGGTAATCGTTCACGCTGAAACCTACTCTCCAATAAAAGACATATATATTCTACTATACATATACAAAGCATTTTATCCGCAGCTATTTCAGCATGAGCAGAGTACCGTGGCCTCTGAACATGGGTATGTAATGTACGCAGCTTTGCGAATCTTTTCGACAAGCATAATACTGTTTCCCAGATGATTTGTAGTACCAGTATTTCATATCATTCCATCTTAGAGAAATAATGTTGGTTTACCGAGGCCATATTGGGCATATCATGTGCAAAACCTTAGGTGTCAATCTTTCAGGCTCACAGAGTTTCCCTTCTTAGTATGTGAGAGATGCTTCATTTTTTTAGGGTGGGAGATGTGACCAGTTGTAATACATCATCATGCAGGCGACCCATGTTGCGACCTAATGAATTTAAGCGATAAAGTTGAGAATAGCGGAATATGGTAAATGGCGATCAAACTGCACCCTAGTTGCAAAATCTGACAAATGCAAAGTAAGGTAATATCAAGTGAAGAACATGTAGCATTTATTAGATATGCAAACAAACCAAGTAATTATTAGCTATCTTATGAGCACACACACAGGGATTCTAAGTGCACCATGAAAACAAGCATGTACATCACAAATAATGTACATTGGTCTGATGCCATCTCTAGCTGGCACTCAGAAATACAATAGCGAAAACAATGTGTATCATACTCCCATCACGATTATTCATTCTGTCATTCATTGTTCCATCCGACAGAGAACTCTGACCTTCGCCTTCTACTCCCATCACGACTCAGTCTGACTGCTGTCTTAGCTGACCAGACCAACAGTTGTGCGATCCCACCTGGGATAAGAAGAAAGGTCAGAAATCTAAACTAGAGTTGCACCAATACGTGAGCAAAAGAGAGAAAGGGGTTTCCCGCCTGTACAAGCGTAGAGAATGTTGTCGCAACGTCGATGAGTTATGCAGTCTCTGTCTCTATTTCAACGATTTCACTTGCTCTCTCCATAGAAACCAACATACAGCGAAGCGGGTTGTTTCAATCTTGCCAAATGCACATAGTTGTTGTAATATCGATGGGTGCTAAGGAAGTTCGTATACTTATAACAGTTAGCACTTAGCAGTTCAGTCCTGCAACCAACCTGCTTTTCAGAAGCAGTGTTCCATTCCATCTTCCCATGTTGAAACTCCATGGCGCGTCCAGCTCCGCCTGTTGCTCACCCTCAGCTGTGCTGCCAAAGAGAGCTCATACTGTGAGAAGAATTATCCATCTTTGCTTTCAAAGCCGAGTAGATACTTAAAGTTCAGCATACAGATTGAAATTAGCCAGAACAATGCAAACTATTTATTGGTTAACAAAGCTCAGTATATAGGAAGGTTCAGCAGTTCAACAGTTCACTATGAACCTACGGAATGTGGCGGTCAACAGTTCACTATGTTGCATCTTTTCAGAACAAAGTCAGTCAAGTTCAATTGATACTAACAATTTGCAGAGAAAAGCGTGGATGTTCTGGAACTTTCTCCCGCAAGGTTCCTTCCTTCCTCATCACAACTTTGCAGGTGCTAATGCCTGCAGAAATTTAACTTGCCTCTCCATGCTCTGCTATTACCGGTTTCACTCTTCAACCGCATCCTACCCTCTCCAACAATGAGTAAAACTTCCTCGCAATGCAGCTGCAATTGAAGCTGCAGTTCAAGTAATTATTTCCTATTAAACCTTCAATCCTAAATAGTACTCCCTCTAACTTAATATAAGATATTTTTTGACACTGCCATGGACTTAAAAACGTCCTATAAAAAGTTACAGAGGGAGTAGTACATTTCTGCAGGCTTACATGTGGAAGTTAGCAAATATGACTAGATTTTCAGAAATATGTGGGCTTGTTCAGGGCTCCTCCACTGGTTGTTGCCTCTAGATCAGACCTACATTTCGATCATCAACCTACATAAAAACAATAGAAGAAAAACAACAGAATAAGCCACCGATGAACAGAGTGGATTCCAAACCCGTGCAATATACTCAGAATCCACGGCGGAAAACGTACTTGAGCAAATTACTAAATCGGCAAGGGGGCAGTAGAGGAGCAAATTACTTACAGATGAACTAGAGCTCGTGGTGGTGGATCATGCATCACTTCCGCCCAACTGACTCCCCATCTCTTTCTCCTCGGCGCAGCCTATCGTCAGCATCATGCATCACGGCCTCTAAATCTTTCATTTTCTCCTCCAAGCCTTCCACTTCGTCCTGGAACCCCCACAGCAGAGCGATCTCCTCATTCACAACCTCGCCAAGCTTGCTAGCCAGTTGTTTCACCCGCGGCACTCGCAATCATGCCCAAAAGCTCCGCCATTGCTGGCAGAAAGCTTTTGTTGCTCCCTCCGATGTAATGATGCTATTGTGTTTGTGTGCAGAATGCCTGTGGGTGGACTAGCTAGGGGCTATCTGAGTTTGCAAATATTTATACCACTCTATTTCAGCCTTTGAGGAAAGAATCAAAGTTGAGCACCCGATAGCTTGTAACATGGTCTTGTAAAGGGAAATTCTGCTGCGTTTTGTTTAGCCTGGACACGAGAGCGCGTACAAGGGTTAAAATGGCAATTTCAAAGTAGAATTAGCCCGTGTAAATTAGAGATCATTCGATTTGAAGAGTTGCAGATACATTCCACAAACTCAAACGGGAAACTGAATATACTTCACAGGATAATCCACATGGCAGAAGGACTAAACTCGTAGCCAATGTGTCAGCTCGAATTGCTTCGAGAAATGCGGGCGTGAATTTGGTTATTAGATCTAGTAGTATCAACTAGGAGCAGCCAATCACAACTGGAAGAAGACCGCGAGGTAGGTTCAGGAGAGTACCTCAGGCGGTGTATGTGCGGCGATTCTCCGCCTCTGCGCCGCCTGCTCCGGCACCGCAAGCCCCACGCCGCGCTGCCGCAGCGGCGTGCCCAACCATCCCCCCATGTCCCCCACACCGTCCACCGCAATCCTCCCAGAGTCCCACTCCCACGGGCGGCGTCGTTCATCCCCGCATACATGGTCGCGATAGATTTGGGGAGGAAGATGGGCTCACCTATTTTTTTCCGGAATTAGTAACTGGCTAACGTTCGTTCAGAATAAACTGCCAACGAACGCCCTAGCTGCCACACGATTTTGATCCTACCATGTACTAGTTTGGATGGCTCTTTCACACTCGAAACTAAAGGAATATCATGATACTTTTACAAAAAGACCACTCAGGTCCTCCAGATACACTAAAACTGCGAGACAGACGTTCACAAATGTCATCTCTTATGCCGAACGTTCGCTAGATATGGCAACCAAGGCTTTGTTCACCTATTTTTTACCCGTGGAAAATCTTAACTCACACATTACTTCCCAGGTTGATTATTTACCTCGTGAACAATGACTTGGGGTCTTGGGTCCATCCGCCAGTGAGACAATCCTAAGAAAAACCATAGAACACTTCGAAAAGTGTGACAAATAACGATTCTTCTAATTAACAGGTACCTGAAAAAAGTGTCAGCCACATCCGCTTCACACGAGGTTGAAGGCAGCGGTGACGTGAGGAGCGGTAGCGACGAGCGCTGACCACAGGGAGTCCCAGCCGTGTACGAGCAGGAGCCGGCAAGAGTGAGTAAAAAATAATGGGGGTTAGCGCGAGGGGTCGCCTTAGCTGTTCATCAAACCAGAGCTTAGTGGAATGGCCAGGGCGGCGGCCAGCATAGTAAAGGGGGGAGGTCGAAGGGAGGCCAGGGCGGGAAGGCGGCAGTAGCCACCGGCCGTGGGGGTGGAGGCGGGTGATTAGGAATGGGTTGATTGGCGGCTGCGTGGGGAAGAAGAAAATGAAGGTTGAAGATGAAGAGGGTATGATTTATTTTCTGTCGTACAATAAAGATCTAACGATTAACAAAAGTGACTGATGCAAACAAATTTTTCATGTGGCTGATGTATAGGCGCTCCGGGGCTTCCGGCAAATAATCTAATCCTCTAGCCGGTAGATATCCAGGACATATGACATAGCTCCACTTGTGTTCCATGGTTGGATGAAAAAGATGGCAGGCTACCAGCCTCGTCTTCTTTATGGAGAAATATTTGAGAGAATTCTTTATTTAGCCCTTTGTTAAACTTTGCTTCTCTATTTGGCCCCAAGAAATATCTTCTTCCCTATTTGACACTAAAAGTAAATTTTGTTCCTTATATGACATTTTCGTCCATTTTACTCACCAACGGTGTTACTTGAGACATGAAAATACAGTTTTGCCCCTCATGTTGAAAAAGGATTAAAAACACTGTTTTGGCCGATATTAATAGAAACAAAGAGAAAATAATACAGGAGACATTTTGCTTAGGTCTCGACTATCGCTGCTTGTGCAAGTGCTGTATGGCAACCCTGCTGGCCGATGTTTTTGGCTCACATGAGTAAAGACACGAAGCAGCGCACAAGTCTGGGAAGTAAGCAGGTGGATGGAATTTTCAATAGGCTGGCATACAACCTTACGTATGTACTCATCAAACTTGCTAATAACCGCCGGCTGGACTGATCGATCTTGAGTAGCAGTACACTAATCATCGCGCTAGATTGATTGATCAAACATATGTGCACGCAAACAGGTGACAGGACACCGATTTGATGGCTGGACAGGACACCGATTTGATGGCTGGACACGAAGCAGCGAGGACATCGGCGGCTTCTCGCCGGACCGGGACACGTGCGCGCACATCCCCGAGGACACGCAGTTATTCTCTTGGTGCTAGCTTACTGTGTTTTTTTGGCATAGTCCTCTCGCTTAGAGGCTAAACAATCCATGTACAGTAGGCTCAGGCCTAAACTAATTTGTTAAGATAATCCTCAACAAATTTAAACGGCACACTTGGTGCTGACTCATATACTTTGACTTCAGACCCAACATTTATTGTTAGTGCTAACCACCTTCACTACTAAATCATGATACATCAGCCTAAATAAATATTATAAATACATCAGACAACTGCACGTATAGAGTCTTTTTATGTTTCATTTGACACTGTTAGTGGGCAAAACGGACAGAAGTGTCAAATAGGGAACAAACTGAAGATGTAGTGTCGTAAAGGGAAGAAAAACTTTTTTAGGGCCAAACAAGAAAGCAAATTTTAAGAAAGGGCCAAATAAGAAATCTCTCGAGATATTTAGGTCAATTCAGCTTCAGTAGATATTTTTGTTTCATCGTCTTGTCTCGCTAATTATTTTGTATAGTTCAATTTCCAATACAACATCTATGTGGCTTGCAATGACCAAAATGTAAGAGCATCTAGAAGCTAATTTGACCCCTATACATCTGAGGATGCGTTCAAATGTTGTCCGGACGTGTATGCCAAGGTTTCATTTATCCGTGCATGTAGCCATGCTCTTCACCTTTTCTCCTATATATCTAGTCACATGCATATGATTGATGCGTATGTTTAGAGAAACAAAAAAACTGACAAAAAGAGAAGTGGTAACAGATAGGACAAATCAAACTTGATGGACTTCCCAAACACACCCGAACGCCCTCATATCCTCCCTACCTATGGGTTGGATATGAGGGTTCATATGGACAACTCGGACATATTTAAATGACTTGAGGGGTCCGGATGATGATTGTTTTCTTCTTCTTTCTTCTGTCTGGACATTGTCTGAGTTGTCCACCCGGAAGTACAAAGGAAATGCAGCGGTCAGGTTGCAGATGCTCTAAGTATGCTTTGTATGACATTTTGTACAAGCTTCAAGTCAAGTAGAGTCTTTACTGATGCAACATGTTTTTTCCATATATAGATCTCGGAAGAGGACTATCATCTCAATTGATGAAAGAGAAAATGAAAATAATGTTTTTTCTCCAGTAATGAAAAGAATGGTTAGTCGACCTTTTTATGTTCTCTAGCAAGGGAACTTGCCTTTGCTTTAGATCAGAAAGTTCTATTTCGGTTGCACCAAAAGGAAAGTGAAAGACACGAAATGCATTGGTATGGCTGGGCTTCCACCTGCCCCCC
>NC_041384.1:707135726-707136485 GCF_002162155.2 Triticum dicoccoides
GTGCAGTAATCTTGTCATGCATCGCTGAACAAAGGCCTATATTCGGGGCTAGGAATGCAGAGCCTACCGGCCGGCGATATGGCGCTAGGTCCCGCAATCGCCCACTCCCTTCGTCCTCCATTCAAGACCATTGAAAAATAAAGTAAATGCTAGTCCACAACACATTTGGATAGATGCGGATTTTTTATTTAAAAATAGTTTATTTCATTTTTTACCCCACGCTTCACACTTGTGACAGAATTGATCTCAATTTAAGAAAATCCTCAAAATATACCCCAATTAAGCAAAATTGCGTCGCATTTACCCCTTTCGAACTTTTTCCTCAATTTGATGCTTAGTTGGCATACCACCTCAATGTTATTTTTCCTGGTTTTGATTATGTTTTTATTTTCAAAAGTGAACTGGTCAAGCACACCGAACCTGTTCCGATTTGCTCTTGTGGTGGACCCCACGTCTCAGCACAGGAGAATGATATATGTGAAACATAAATCGTTGCGAAGGTATTAAGACACATGCCCTTCTGTATATAGGTGGCTCGCATGCGCCATTTGCGCTAGTGTCAAATGATAGATAGAAACCCTACTATCTTACAGGGGTGTCCCTCGTTGGCTGCCCACGTCTCAGCACAGGAGGCTGTATATATATAGTGATGCACTTAGTCATCTTGTACAGCACCTGGCCGTAGTAGAACTCAACCACCATGCAGGAGTGGAACCAAATGTGGGTGGCACGAGATGCGTGTTTCTTCAGAACACAACC
>NC_041384.1:707136529-707137839 GCF_002162155.2 Triticum dicoccoides
GCAGTGAAGTTCAGGTTGGCGTGGCTCATCATACACAAGTGAAGAACATCAAAACTCCTGCACGGTCGGTCCGCCGTCCATTTTGTTGCATCTCCTGGATTCCATATCAGGCCATCTCCACCTTCGCTCTCCGTCAAGATCGACGCTTGTGATCAAGTACACCTGAAATAAGAACATCGCTCGGAAGATGTATATATATTGGAGGTGTAGCAAAACACGAGGGAAAGAGAGAAGAGGTGGTTACCGTTTGGAGAATGTTGTTGCAGCCTCACACTTTGGTCTGGCACTAACAGTCCGATCCAACTGAAGATGCAATCCCCGTACAGTACAAAGCAACTCATATGTGTTTCCCATATGTCGAAGCTCGTGCATCCAGCTCGTTCTGTTGCCCTGCTTCGGTTGTGGAAGCATCTTGTGAGAGGAGTCGTCCATGTTAGCTCTGGAATTAAGTTTAGGAAATAAGATAAGGTTCAGGACTCAGGACAGAGATCAAGATTGGCCAGAATATAAAGCAAACAGTATACGTATTTGGTTAACAAGACACATGACTCGCACACACACACCTGAGCTTGTACAACTCGGTCTCCTCGATTAGGATCTCAGATTGGTTTTGCAGTGGAGTAGAGACAACACCTGAACCTATCTGTTTGAAGTGCTATAACCTCTTGAGAGCCTCATATTCTGCTTCCCAGCCATTCTGCTTTGTAGCATTCCAACGTCTCCTCTGCACAATACCTGAATGCACAGAAACAGGGTTGCTTAAAATTTAGATTAATATACAGAATTACAAATACATACCCACATACTACGGAATAGTCAACCTACTAGTCTATTTAACAAAACAACATCTTTTGCCAACAGTACTCCGAATTCCCTGCAAAAAAAGGAAAACAAGTACTCTGAAAACGTGTTTCGGGCTTTCGACACAGCTTCGGTGACACTGGGGTCAAGACCATCAACGAATATACTGCTGCATCCTTCATTTTTTTTATCTGATGTACAACATGCTCTGTTATTCATGGAAAATTAAGATGCTTTTGAATTTTCTGAATGCTGGCAATCACATTTGGTGTTACTGCGATGGCCTCAAAGTTACTGAGAGTTGTCAGGTCAGCAATGCTATCCGGCAAGGCATTGAGAGATACTGCAGAAGAGATGTCCAATGATTGAAGCTTAAGGCCACCGAACGAGGATGGGATCTTATCAAGCCTCATAAAATAAGACAGATTGAGATACCTCAACTTAGACAACTTGCAGAATGACTCGGGCAGTACTTGCAGCTTGCAACAACTTGCTAGGTTCAAGGTTCA
>NC_041384.1:707139280-707143436 GCF_002162155.2 Triticum dicoccoides
AAAACATTGGACTGATTCTGGTACTCTATCAACTCTGCATGTCGGCAATGAATTGCGTTTTTCCAACTCCTTGGCCCAGTAACATGAGCATCAAAGAACAAGAAATTCATCAGCAGCAATTAATGAAGCAAGATCATGTACCAAATCATGCATGATACGCTTCTGAAAAGCCTTGGCATGCACTTGACTTAGAATATCCCGCAGAAGTAACTAATATCAAACGTGTCGTACAATAAAGGCAAAACTCATTGGATAGATTACGTATGTATAGAAGTCATATGTTCATTAGAATATCCCGCAGAAGTAACTATAGCTACCAAGTGATTAATCTGTATGCAACAATCACACAGTCATATGTTCATTCCAATAAAGTACCTACGATCATGTGCAAACGAGTATGTAAACGTTTTCAATATTGACGCAGTTTTCCAGACAACACTTTATCTACTCTTCCAAGTAAAATGTATAGCAAGATAAAATGGGGCAAAACAGTCACAACTAGAGGCTAGAAAGATGAAGAAACTCTTTTTTTAGATCATAATATAATGCCTCTTTTATTTTCATTTTCAGGATCAAGAGTGGAAAGCAGCTTCAGCAGGAGCCCATACTGAGTGCAAACACTCAGTTACAAATTAGGAGTGGAAAGCAGCTTCAGCAGGAGCCCATAATGAGTGCAAACACTCAGTCATGAAGGGATTGCAGTGAGAAGGAAAATTTACAGCAAATTTTCAAGATGAAGGGGCAACCTAATGGAGACGCGTGACTCCAGGGATGTTTATTGCCGGGGGAAGAATGGGGAAATAACCCGGGGGACTGGACAGAGCATATGTAGGCGGAGCAGCCAAGTTGTAACTGACCTCCACTCCATTAATGGCCTGTAGGATTAGGAACGGCTGGTCTACTCCTTGCGTTAAACAACGGCAGGTGAATTCCAATCGCGCACAACATAGAAACTGACAATTCAACTCCATTAACTGGTCTCAATGGCCAGTTAATTTATCCATCAATCTTTGGTGATAGAACTTCGGTCCCTCTCCGCGCCTTGCAACCGATCGGTCCGATCGCCCGCATCGCCCGTATCACCTGCATCGCCTGGATCTGATCCCTGCGTCGCCCGCGTCTCTCCGTCTCGCCTTCACTTTTTTCAGGTAGGCATGAACGAGGGTTAGTGACCGGAGAATTACCGATCGGGCGGCGTCTGGCGCAGAGTCAGCTAAATGAGCCGAGTGGAAGGCCCGCGCAACCACAGGCGTCAGATTTTTCTCCTGGAGTAGCAGCCCTTTAAGACAGCTCGGCCAGGAAAAAAACAGGTGGTGGAGACAGTAGATCTAACGGCCAACATTGATCCTAGCACGAGATCTGACGGCTCAAATAGCTGAGGGCGTGAGAGGGCTCGCTTTAGCTCGGTTTTACTGTCCTAAATAAATACACCAATTCATGGTCATATGTTCCTTTAGGGCAGATTTTAAAAAATGCATCATAGTACTGAACATGTGCAACTTCCAAATAACATGTCGCGTACTGCTCTACGATTGATTCAACTGGGTCCTTATAATTTGTTACATCACAGTCGATAACCTTCTCAAAGCAAAAGCAATGGATATTCTTTATAGCTTTTTTTAGGTTGCCAAGCATTTTAATTTTCAGCAGTTAAGTTGAATTCAGATCCATCCTGTAAAAGCCAAATAAACCTAATCATTAGTACTTTCTACTCCCATGTCTTCCTTACACATTAGTTTGTGCATACATAACCCATGTGCAAAATATCAATTGCGTATGTACTTGCTTGATATTTTAAATAACAAAAGTGTCATGTGTAAACATATTATCCAAGATCTTTGAACATACTTGTTTTATATGAACCTAATCTTTGTGTTTTTTCCATTGCAGATTTGCCAGGAAATATCCATCTATAAGTAATTTGTTGCATTTTGAGAAATCTAGAGAAGAGAGGAACTCACCCTTCAAACCACAACGATATAGTTGCATCTGAGGATGTCGCACGGTCGTCGTACTTCGGTGATCCTTGGCCACCGTCCATTGATCCGCCCTGACCGTGCAAGGCTAAGACCGGCGCAAGGCCGTGGCCCTTCGGCATAAATCCTTTGCCCTCTTCCATAGAGCCTGGCAGAACGCCGACTCACCCGTTGTCCACTGGTCCTTGGCTGCCATCCGCCTCCCCACCATGCGTGCCCGAGGCCAAGACTGGTGCAGCTCCGTGGCCCCCCTCTACCGTGCCTTCCACCCTGCCATCTGTAGCAGTGTTGCCCACACCCTCCTCCATGCCGCTCTCCTAGCCTCGCACGGCCGTTGTTGTGTACCTCACGCTGCGCAAGGTAGGGTCAGGGCTTGCGGTAAATGTGGGAGAGGAATCGGGAAAGAAGTGGAATTGGGAGAGAATGTGGGACTATTCGGCTAAACAAGAGTTTTCTATGTTTCTATACTACGTGCTAAAGCAGAGGTAAGTAGGATTTTCCAAGTCGCACTTGACGGTATTAATAGCAAAAAAATGATATAAGTGTCAAGGAAGGAAGAAAATGAAGTTATGGTATTAAAGAAGGAAAATGATAATTTTAGGGCCAAAAAAGGCAATTAGATTTTAAGAAAGGGTCAGATAAGGATCTCTCTTAGAAGAACACGCGCAAATCCAACGCATCACCCAACAACAGATCCAATGAGTTAAATGACGAAGTCGGCGACGCACTGGAGAAAGCTATCGCTGTCGGCCACCATCATGGCCTCCTCCTCCTCCCCCACCTCGCCCCCAAATCCCGTAGCAACAACCTCATCACCCTACTTCCTACCCGAGTTCATCCCCCAGATCGCGAGTTGCCTGACCACCCTCTAGGATTTCTTCGCCATCCGCGCAACCTACCGGGATCTCCTCCCTCCATCGTCATCCAACCTCGCCTCCCAAGCCCCCCACCTCCTCCTTGTCCCCGGATCTCGAGCCATGTTCCACCTCCCCCTCCGTCGTCGCCTGCGCTTCCGCCTCCCCCTCCATGATTTTGATCCTAACCCTGCCGCCTTCTACTCTTTTGGCTGTCGCATCGCCATGGCCAGCCCCAGCCACCATGAGCTCAGCTTCGTCCACCTTCTCACAGGCGAGCGATTTCGCCTCCCCTATCCACCGGCACCCTTCTGTCGCCTCCTCCTATCTGGCGATCTCGTCCTTGCCTTCGTTCCGACGGTCGGCCGTGCCGTCCAGTACTGTCGCCTTGGGGATGTTGAGTGGCGTGTGGCGTCATGCACTGAACCCTATGTCCTGGAGGATTTGATCTTTCTCAAGGGCAACCTACACGCACTGGTCAGATCTGAAGATGTTGGCGGCCTATGTTACCGTCTCGCCGTGGCCAATCTGTCAGACAAGAATACAGTGAAATTAATGTTTCTTGGAGATAATTTGGATACACAGGCCGCACATGGGAGTTCGTATTTCTGTCTCGCAGAGTGTCTTGATGAGTTGTTGCTTATTAGCGCTGTTGGGGACTGCCCAGAAGAGTTTCATGTTTTCCGGTGGCAGTCAATGGAGGGGAAGTGGACAAGGACTACTAGCCTTGGTCACTGCACATTGTTCTTGACATATTTTTACTTTGTAGGCTGTGTTGTTCCGACGAAAGGAATGACATGCTTTTCAGGTTATTACTTTGCAAGTTCCCTTGGTCCAGATCATCCAAGAGTTCGAAGGGACTGCTTATACTTCACAGATGCCAAAAGGAAGTGGATCGAGTATTCCTTGGCCGATGGATCTTGTGATGAATTTGTTGCTGAGAACTTAGAGGGAGCTGGAAGGCCTGATTCCGATTTTAGGGCACCTGTTTGGGTCTTTCCGAGCATGTGTTGATGCTCTCCTATGGATCACAGAGCTATGTGAAAGTTAGTACAAAGGTACAATTGCTCTCTAGTGACTTGTATTTCTTATTTGGTTTTGATATGTTATTCTTGTGTATAAAGAAGTTTATGTGTCTATCTCTTTAGCAGCATGTGTTACATATTGGGCATATCATTTGAAGCTGCTAAGCTGATCCCTGAAAATGTTGACACTAATAATTTGCATGTCTCAGGAATCAGTACTAGCTAGATCATCTTTTGCTTCTTTCTCTGCAGAGTTGCTCAGCAACTTGTAAGTAAGTGTACATGTATGCCCGCACCAGCT
>NC_041384.1:707143782-707148059 GCF_002162155.2 Triticum dicoccoides
GCATCGTCAGTTTCGTTGCCGTTCTCTTTTCAATTATGGTATGAGAATTGAATGTTTCATCCTCAATTAATATGGCATCTTATAGAAAGTCGTTTGTCTATGATGCCAGTGACCCAGAAGCACAAGACGATGGTACGTACCACCAGGAGGGGAGCATCTCCAACTCGGATGAGTGGTTATCAGGGTAATCGTTCACGCTGAAACCTACTCTCCAATAAAAGACATATATATTCTACTGTACATATACAAAGCATTTTATCCGCATCTATTTCAGCATGAGCAGAGTACCGTGGCCTCTGAACATGGGTATGTAATGTACGCAGCTTTGCGAATCTTTTCGACAAGCATAATACTGTTTCCCGGATGATTTGTAGTACCAGTATTTCATATCATTCCAGCTTAGAGAAATAATGTTGGTTTACCGAGGCCATATTGGGCATATCATGTGCAAAACCTTAGGTGTCAATCTTTCAGGCTCACAGAGTTTCCCTTCTTAGTATGTGAGAGATGCTTCATTTTTTTAGGGTGGGAGATGCGACCAGTTGTAATACATCATCATGCAGGCGACCCATGTTGCGACCTAATGAATTTAAGCGATAAAGTTGAGAATAGCGGAATATGGTAAATGGCGATCAAACTGCACCCTAGTTGCAAAATCTGACAAATGCAAAGTAAGGTAATATCAAGTGAAGAACATGTAGCATTTATTAGATATGCAAACAAACCAAGTAATTATTAGCTATCTTATGAGCACACACACAGGGATTCTAAGTGCACCATGAAAACAAGCATGTACATCACAAATAATGTACATTGGTCTGATGCCATCTCTAGCTGGCACTCAGAAATACAATAGCGAAAACAATGTGTATCATACTCCCATCACGATTATTCATTCTGTCATTCATTGTTCCATCCGACAGAGAACTCTGACCTTCGCCTTCTACTCCCATCACGACTCAGTCTGACTGCTGTCTTAGTTGACCAGACCAACAGTTGTGCGATCCCACCTGGGATAAGAAGAAAGGTCAGAAATCTAAACTAGAGTTGCACCAATACGTGAGCAAAAGAGAGAAAGGGGTTTCCCGCCTGTACAAGCGTAGAGAATGTTGTCGCAACGTCGATGAGTTATGCAGTCTATATCTCTATTTCAACGATTTCACTTGCTCTCTCCATAGAAACCAACATACAGCGAAGCGGGTTGTTTCAATCCTGCCAAATGCACATAGTTGTTGTATTATCGATGGGTGCTAAGGAAGTTCGTATACTTATAACAGTTAGCACTTAGCAGTTCAGTCCTGCAACCAACCTGCTTGTCAGAAGCAGTGTTCCATTCAATCTTCCCATGTTGAAACTCCATGGCGCGTCCAGCTCCGCCTGTTGCTCACCCTCAGCTGTGCTGCCCAAGAGAGCTCATACTGTGAGAAGAATTATCCATCTTCGCTTTGAAAGCCGAGTAGATACTTAAAGTTCATCATACAGATTGAAATTAGCCAGAACAATACTATTTATTGGTTAACAAAGCTTAGTATATAGGAAGGTTCAACAGTTCACTATGTTGCATCTTTTCAGAACAAAGTCAGTCAAGTTCAATTGATACTAACAATTTGCAGAGAAAAGCGTGGATGTTCTGGAACTTTCTCCCGCAAGGTTCCTTCCTTCCTCATCACAACTTTGCAGGTGCTAATGCCTGCAGAAATTTAACTTGCCTCTCCATGCTCTGCTATTACCAGTTTCACTCTTCAACCGCATCCTACCCTCTCCAACAATGAGTAAAACTTCCTTGCAATGCAGCTGCAGTTGAAGCTGCAGTTCAAGTAATTATTTCCTATTAAACCTTCAATCCTAAATAGTACTCCCTCTAACTTAATATAAGATATTTTTTGACACTGCCATGGACTAAAAAACGTCCTATAAAAAGTTACAAAGGGAGTAGTACATTTTTGCAGGCTTACATGTGGAAGTTAGCAAATATGACTAGATTTTCAGAAATATGTGGGCTTGTTCAGGGCTCCTCCACTGGCTGTTGCCACTGGATCAGACCTACATTCCGATCATTAACCAACATAAAAACAATAGAAGAAAAAACAACAGAATAAGCCACCGATGAACAGAGTGGATTCCAAACCCATGCAATATACTCAGAATCCACGGCGGAAAACGTACTTGAGCAAATTACTAAATCGGCAAGGGGGCAGTAGAGGAGCAAATTACTTACAGATGAACTAGAGCTCGTGGTGGTGGATCATGCATCACTTTCGCCCAACTGCCTCCCCATCACTACTAGAAAAACCCCTACTAATGGCGCACCTAATATGCCTATTAATGGTGCATCTGTGGTGCGCCATTAACAGCACGCCATTAGTAATTTTTACTAATGGCGCACCACCCGGTGCGCCATTAGTATCTGGTATACTAATGGCGCACCGCGGGTGCGCCATTAGTATAGGCCAGGGTGCGCCATTAGTATGCCTCCCAGGGGCCATGTATATCCAGGTGCTTTGGCATGCTAATGGCGCACCACCACTGGATGCGCCATTAGTAACCATGGCATATTAATGGCGCACTTACCAGTGATGCGCCATTAGTATGCTTTGTCATACTAATGGCGCACTATCATGTGATGCGCCATTAGTATGAATATTAGGTTTTTTTTATTTTTTTATTTTCTGTTTTTTGCACAGGTTACAAAATGTATAATTTGACAAAATATAGACAGCACACATCAACAACAGATTCATCGAATACAATAGAAGATTAGTCTTTGAATACAATTCATCATATTAGTCTCCGAATACAATTCATCATATTAGTCTCCGAATTGAAAAGACCGAACAAAGATAGAACATTATATTACAAGTCTCGAGACCGCAAGTAGCGAGTTTGTCTTCACATTACAAGTCGATATCGATCATCTAAACTACCATCACATAAAAGAGAGCTGCGGTCATCACGATGAGCATCATCACGATGAAACTCATCTTCATCCGGTTCCTCCAACGCTCCATCCCCTCTCCCGCTAGATAGCGGGCGTATCTAGATTCGGCCTCGGCCCTAGTGGTGTACCCTTTGTAACTGTTACCGCTGAATCGGTGAACCTGTCTCCGACACTCCTCCCAGTCATCGTAGACTCCGGGAACCTTACCCTTGTACACGACATACGTCGGCATCGCTATGACTTTTTATGTTCTCTAGCAAGGGAACTTGCCTTTGCTTTAGATCAGAAAGTTCTATTTCGGTTGCACCAAAAGGAAAGTGAAAGACACGAAATGCATTGGTATGGCTGGGCTTCCACCTGCCCCCCACAGATAGTGACCCCTTCGGCACAAATTGTTTTTAATGAAAAATCACATGCCTAATTTGCCCTAAAAAGGTCGAGATTGGTATCCAAGTGAAAATTAGATCATCACATCCACATTCGGGGCTACCAATCCAGCCAGAAAAAGAATGCGGAAGAGTTTCGAACGAATACCTCTGGTGGTGTGCAAGCGGCCGCCATAGCTTCATTCACCGCATCCGTGCAGTAATCTTGTCATGCATCGCTGAACAAAGGCCTATATTCGGGGCTAGGAATGCAGAGCCTACCGGCCGGCGATATGGCGCTAGGTCCCGCAATCGCCCACTCCCTTCGTCCTCCATTCAAGACCATTGAAAAATAAAGTAAATGCTAGTCCACAACACATTTGGATAGATGCGGATTTTTTATTTAAAAATAGTTTATTTCATTTTTTACCCCACGCTTCACACTTGTGACAGAATTGATCTCAATTTAAGAAAATCCTCAAAATATACCCCAATTAAGCAAAATTGCGTCGCATTTACCCCTTTCGAACTTTTTCCTCAATTTGATGCTTAGTTGGCATACCACCTCAATGTTATTTTTCCTGGTTTTGATTATGTTTTTATTTTCAAAAGTGAACTGGTCAAGCACACCGAACCTGTTCCGATTTGCTCTTGTGGTGGACCCCACGTCTCAGCACAGGAGAATGATATATGTGAAACATAAATCGTTGCGAAGGTATTAAGACACATGCCCTTCTGTATATAGGTGGCTCGCATGCGCCATTTGCGCTAGTGTCAAATGATAGATAGAAACCCTACTATCTTACAGGGGTGTCCCTCGTTGGCTGCCCACGTCTCAGCACAGGAGGCTGTATATATATAGTGATGCACTTAGTCATCTTGTACAGCACCTGGCCGTAGTAGAACTCAACCACCATGCAGGAGTGGAACCAAATGTGGGTGGCACGAGATGCGTGTTTCTTCAGAACACAACC
>NC_041384.1:707149790-707150672 GCF_002162155.2 Triticum dicoccoides
AGTCTACCAAATTTATCTGGGATTTTGAATAGAACGACGCTGATATGTCTAGACGTTCTAAACATGCCAGCTCACAGATGGATTCATGCAACACTTGGAGGAAGAAACACCTGTTGGCCCAGTCCCGAGTCCCGACGCCGAGTACTTTCCGGCGACAACGACACACGATATCTGACAACGAAGCCAAGCGCTGGATTCCTGATTGGTTGAAGCTAGAAGGAATAGCGACGTAGGCAAGCGTGTCACGGACTCGTATAACTATCTCATCGATCTTTGCTTTGATCGAATCAGCACTACTATAAATAACGCACGGGAAAACTTTTGTTATTGCCACTGGCTCATCTACGGGCCTGTTATTGCTTTATTGCTTCTCACGATCTGGACGGGTTTACAGGTGGTATTACAACGTTTATATATATAGCACCTACGCCAGGCTAGTACTAATCCTATATCCTTCTAATCACACTGGACATTGGGTTACTTCCAACACCGACAAGTTGAGGAAGGAGAGTTTAGAGAGCTTACCCAATGAGGTAGGTAGCTTATCAGGGCATCTGTTACCGGGTAGGTCCAGATAACAAAGTTTGTGCAAGCTACAGAATTGTCAGGCTAGGTTTCATGTGAGCAATTGGACATAATCAGAGTTTCCATATTCTTAGAAAGTGACGGCATTGGCAACCCCGTGGCATCAAGATACCTAAAGTAGCTTCAGTATTTTTATGGAACATGGCAGCATGATTTTGCTTGACATAGATTAAGACAGTTTTCATCAAGATACCGAAGTGCACATGCGTGTACTTGGATCCAGAAAATGCCTCTTTAGGAAGTTGTCATTCCTGCTAATCTCTAATGTGGAGGGATTTAAGTTTTTGGCAGACAATC
>NC_041384.1:707152478-707165433 GCF_002162155.2 Triticum dicoccoides
ATCAATCTTTGGTGATAGAACTTCGGTCCCTCTCCGCGCCTTGCAACCGATCGGTCCGATCGCCCGCATCGCCCGTATCACCTGCATCGCCTGGATCTGATCCCTGCGTCGCCCGCGTCTCTCCGTCTCGCCTTCACTTTTTTCAGGTAGGCATGAACGAGGGTTAGTGACCGGAGAATTACCGATCGGGCGGCGTCTGGCGCAGAGTCAGCTAAATGAGCCGAGTGGAAGGCCCGCGCAACCACAGGCGTCAGATTTTTCTCCTGGAGTAGCAGCCCTTTAAGACAGCCCGGCCAGGAAAAAAACAGGTGGTGGAGACAGTAGATCTAACGGCCAACATTGATCCTAGCACGAGATCTGACGGCTCAAATAGCTGAGGGCGTGAGAGGGCTCGCTTTAGCTCGGTTTTACTGTCCTAAATAAATACACCAATTCATGGTCATATGTTCCTTTAGGGCAGATTTTAAAAAATGCATCATAGTACTGAACATGTGCAACTTCCAAATAACATGTCGCGTACTGCTCTACGATTGATTCAACTGGGTCCTTATAATTTGTTACATCAGAGTCGATAACCTTCTCAAAGCAAAAGCAATGGATATTCTTTATAGCTTTTTTTAGGTTGCCAAGCATTTTAATTTTCAGCAGTTAAGTTTAATTCAGATCCATCCTGTAAAAGCCAAATAAACCTAATCATTAGTACTTTCTACTCCCATATCTTCCTTACACATTAGTTTGTGCATACATAACCCATGTGCAAAATATCAATTGCGTATGTACTTGCTTGATATTTTAAATAACAAAAGTGTCATGTGTAAACATATTATCCAAGATCTTTGAACATACTTGTTTTATATGAACATAATATTTGTGTTTTTTCCATTGCAGATTTGCCAGGAAATATCCATCTATAAGTAATTTGTTGCATTTTGAGAAATCTAGAGAAGAGAGGAACTCACCCTTCAAACCACAACGATATAGTTGCATCTGAGGATGTCGCACGGTCGTCGTACTTCGGTGATCCTTGGCCACCGTCCATTGATCCGCCCTGACCGTGCAAGGCTAAGACCGGCGCAAGGCCGTGGCCCTTCGGCATAAATCCTTTGCCCTCCTCCATAGAGCCTGGCAGAACGCCGACTCACCCGTTGTCCACTGGTCCTTGGCTGCCATCCGCCTCCCCACCATGCGTGCCCGAGGCCAAGACTGGTGCAGCTCCGTGGCCCCCCTCTACCGTGCCTTCCACCCTGCCATCTGTAGCAGTGTTGCCCACACCCTCCTCCATGCCGCTCTCCTAGCCTCGCACGGCCGTTGTTGTGTACCTCACGCTGCGCAAGGTAGGGTCAGGGCTTGCGGTAAATGTGGGAGAGGAATCGGGAAAGAAGTGGAATTGGGAGAGAATGTGGGACTATTCGGCTAAACAAGAGTTTTCTATGTTTCTATACTACGTGCTAAAGCAGAGGTAAGTAGGATTTTCCAAGTCGCACTTGACGGTATTAATAGCAAAAAAATGATATAAGTGTCAAGGAAGGAAGAAAATGAAGTTATGGTATTAAAGAAGGAAAATGATAATTTTAGGGCCAAAAAAGGCAATTAGATTTTAAGAAAGGGTCAGATAAGGATCTCTCTTAGAAGAACACGCGCAAATCCAACGCATCACCCGACAACAGATCCAATGAGTTAAATGACGAAGTCGGCGACGCACTGGAGAAAGCTATCGCTGTCGGCCACCATCATGGCCTCCTCCTCCTCCCCCACCTCGCCCCCAAATCCCGTAGCAACAACCTCATCACCCTACTTCCTACCCGAGTTCATCCCCCAGATCGCGAGTTGCCTGACCACCCTCCAGGATTTCTTCGCCATCCGCGCAACCTACCGGGATCTCCTCCCTCCATCGTCATCCAACCTCGCCTCCCAAGCCCCCCACCTCCTCCTTGTCCCCGGATCTCGAGCCATGTTCCACCTCCCCCTCCGTCGTCGCCTGCGCTTCCGCCTCCCCCTCCATGATTTTGATCCTAACCCTGCCGCCTTCTACTCTTTTGGCTGTCGCATCGCCATGGCCAGCCCCAGCCACCATGAGCTCAGCTTCGTCCACCTTCTCACAGGCGAGCGATTTCGCCTCCCCTATCCACCGGCACCCTTCTGTCGCCTCCTCCTGTCTGGCGATCTCGTCCTTGCCTTCGTTCCGACGGTCGGCCGTGCCGTCCAGTACTGTCGCCTTGGGGATGTTGAGTGGCGTGTGGCGTCATGCACTGAACCCTATGTCCTGGAGGATTTGATCTTTCTCAAGGGCAACCTACACGCGCTGGTCAGATCTGAAGATGTTGGCGGCCTATGTTACCGTCTCGCCGTGGCCAATCTGTCAGACAAGAATACAGTGGAATTAATGTTTCTTGGAGATAATTTGGATACACAGGCCGCACATGGGAGTTCGTATTTCTGTCTCGCAGAGTGTCTTGATGAGTTGTTGCTTATTAGCGCTGTTGGGGACTGCCCAGAAGAGTTTCATGTTTTCCGGTGGCAGTCAATGGAGGGGAAGTGGACAAGGACTACTAGCCTTGGTCACTGCACATTGTTCTTGACATATTTTTACTTTGTAGGCTGTGTTGTTCCGACGAAAGGAATGACATGCTTTTCAGGTTATTACTTTGCAAGTTCCCTTGGTCCAGATCATCCAGGAGTTCGAAGGGACTGCTTATACTTCACAGATGCCAAAAGGAAGTGGATCGAGTATTCCTTGGCCGATGGATCTTGTGATGAATTTGTTGCTGAGAACTTAGAGGGAGCTGGAAGGCCTGATTCCGATTTTAGGGCACCTGTTTGGGTCTTTCCGAGCATGTGTTGATGCTCTCCTATGGATCACAGAGCTATGTGAAAGTTAGTACAAAGGTACAATTGCTCTCTAGTGACTTGTATTTCTTATTTGGTTTTGATATGTTATTCTTGTGTATAAAGAAGTTTATGTGTCTATCTCTTTAGCAGCATGTGTTACATATTGGGCATATCATTTGAAGCTGCTAAGCTGATCCCTGAAAATGTTGACACTAATAATTTGCATGTCTCAGGAATCAGTACTAGCTAGATCATCTTTTGCTTCTTTCTCTGCAGAGTTGCTCAGCAACTTGTAAGTAAGTGTACATGTATGCCCGCACCAGCTGCAAGTTAGTGTATTCAAATTACTGAATCAACTCGTAATTCAGTGTGCAATCACTGGCATCGTCAGTTTCGTTGCCGTTCTCTTTTCAATTATGGTATGAGAATTGAATGTTTCATCCTCAATTAATATGGCATCTTATAGAAAGTCGTTTGTCTATGATGCCAGTGACCCAGAAGCACAAGACGATGGTACGTACCACCAGGAGGGGAGCATCTCCAACTCGGATGAGTGGTTATCAGGGTAATCGTTCACGCTGAAACCTACTCTCCAATAAAAGACATATATATTCTACTGTACATATACAAAGCATTTTATCCGCATCTATTTCAGCATGAGCAGAGTACCGTGGCCTCTGAACATGGGTATGTAATGTACGCAGCTTTGCGAATCTTTTCGACAAGCATAATACTGTTTCCCGGATGATTTGTAGTACCAGTATTTCATATCATTCCAGCTTAGAGAAATAATGTTGGTTTACCGAGGCCATATTGGGCATATCATGTGCAAAACCTTAGGTGTCAATCTTTCAGGCTCACAGAGTTTCCCTTCTTAGTATGTGAGAGATGCTTCATTTTTTTAGGGTGGGAGATGCGACCAGTTGTAATACATCATCATGCAGGCGACCCATGTTGCGACCTAATGAATTTAAGCGATAAAGTTGAGAATAGCGGAATATGGTAAATGGCGATCAAACTGCACCCTAGTTGCAAAATCTGACAAATGCAAAGTAAGGTAATATCAAGTGAAGAACATGTAGCATTTATTAGATATGCAAACAAGCCAAGTAATTATTAGCTATCTTATGAGCACACACACAGGGATTCTAAGTGCACCATGAAAACAAGCATGTACATCACAAATAATGTACATTGGTCTGATGCCATCTCTAGCTGGCACTTAGAAATACAATAGCGAAAACAATGTGTATCATACTCCCATCACGATTATTCATTCTGTCATTCATTGTTCCATCCGACAGAGAACTCTGACCTTCGCCTTCTACTCCCATCACGACTCAGTCTGACTGCTGTCTTAGCTGACCAGACCAACAGTTGTGCCATCCCACCTGGGATAAGAACAAAGGTCAGAAATCTAAACTAGAGTTGCACCAATACGTGAGCAAAAGAGAGAAAAGGGTTTCCCGCCTGTACAAGCGCAGAGAATGTTGTCGCAACGTCGATGAGTTATGCAGTCTATGTCTCTATTTCAACGATTTCACTTGCTCTCTCCATAGAAACCAACATACAGCGAAGCGGGTTGTTTCAATCCTGCCAAATGCACATAGTTGTTGTATTATCGATGGGTGCTAAGGAAGTTCGTATACTTATAACAGTTAGCACTTAGCAGTTCAGTCCTGCAACCAACCTGCTTGTCAGAAGCAGTGTTCCATTCAATCTTCCCATGTTGAAACTCCATGGCGCGTCCAGCTCCGCCTGTTGCTCACCCTCAGCTGTGCTGCCAAAGAGAGCTCATACTGTGAGAAGAATTATCCATCTTCGCTTTGAAAGCCGAGTAGATACTTAAAGTTCATCATACAGATTGAAATTAGCCAGAACAATGCAAACTATTTATTGGTTAACAAAGCTTAGTATATAGGAAGGTTCAACAGTTCACTATGTTGCATCTTTTCAGAACAAAGTCAGTCAAGTTCAATTGATACTAACAATTTGCAGAGAAAAGCGTGGATGTTCTGGAACTTTCTCCCGCAAGGTTCCTTCCTTCCTCATCACAACTTTGCAGGTGCTAATGCCTGCAGAAATTTAACTTGCCTCTCCATGCTCTGCTATTACCAGTTTCACTCTTCAACCGCATCCTACCCTCTCCAACAATGAGTAAAACTTCCTTGCAATGCAGCTGCAGTTGAAGCTGCAGTTCAAGTAATTATTTCCTATTAAACCTTCAATCCTAAATAGTACTCCCTCTAACTTAATATAAGATATTTTTTGACACTGCCATGGACTAAAAAACGTCCTATAAAAAGTTACAAAGGGAGTAGTACATTTTTGCAGGCTTACATGTGGAAGTTAGCAAATATGACTAGATTTTCAGAAATATGTGGGCTTGTTCAGGGCTCCTCCACTGGCTTGCCACTGGATCAGACCTACATTCCGATCATCAACCAACATAAAAACAATAGAAGAAAAAACAACAGAATAAGCCACCGATGAACAGAGTGGATTCCAAACCCATGCAATATACTCAGAATCCACGGCGGAAAACGTACTTGAGCAAATTACTAAATCGGCAAGGGGGCAGTAGAGGAGCAAATTACTTACAGATGAACTAGAGCTCGTGGTGGTGGATCATGCATCACTTTCGCCCAACTGCCTCCCCATCACTACTAGAAAAACCCCTACTAATGGCGCACCTAATATGCCTATTAATGGCGCATCTGTGGTGCGCCATTAACAGCACGCCATTAGTAATTTTTACTAATGGCGCACCACCCGGTGCGCCATTAGTATCTGGTATACTAATGGCGCACCGCGGGTGCGCCATTAGTATAGGCCAGGGTGCGCCATTAGTATGCCTCCCAGGGGCCATGTATATCCAGGTGCTTTGGCATGCTAATGGCGCACCACCACTGGATGCGCCATTAGTAACCATGGCATATTAATGGCGCACTTACCAGTGATGCGCCATTAGTATGCTTTGTCATACTAATGGCGCACTATCATGTGATGCGCCATTAGTATGAATATTAGTTTTTTTTATTTTTTTATTTTCTGTTTTTTGCACAGGTTACAAAATGTATAATTTGACAAAATATAGACAACACACATCAACAACAGATTCATCGAATACAATAGAAGATTAGTCTTTGAATACAATTTATCATATTAGTCTCCGAATACAATTCATCATATTAGTCTCCGAATTGAAAAGACCGAACAAAGATAGAACATTATATTACAAGTCTCGAGACTGCGAGTAGCGAGTTTGTCTTCACATTACAAGTCGATATCGATCATCTAAACTACCATCACATAGAAGAGAGCTGCGGTCATCACGATGAGCATCATCACGATGAAACTCATCTTCATCCGGTTCCTCCAACGCTCCCTCCCCTCTCCCGCTAGATAGCGGGCGTATCTAGATTCAGCCTCGGCCCTAGTGGTGTACCCTTTGTAACTGTTACCGCTGAATCGGTGAACCTGTCTCCGACACTCCTCCCAGTCATCGTAGACTCCGGGAACCTTACCCTTGTACACGACATACGTCGGCATCGCTATGCACTAGCCAAACGAAACGTTAGTGCCAATTCACAGACAATACATAAGCAATATATAATTATGCAACAGAACGATCGGAAGAGAAAAGCAAGACATTAATAGCATCGATTACATCTAAGTTGAACGACTCTCGAAACCAAAGAGACATACTACAAGTTCATTAAAGTTTAATTACAACATGAGCCAATCGATGTTTCAGAACTAGACACAGCATCACTGCTTTCGACTCGACTCAAGGGACCGGAGCGTGGATGAAGCCGCCGTCTATCGTGGGAGTCATGAAATAACGGTCGTTGTCAGCCTGCATTTGTAGCATTGTGTCGATGTCACTGTTGCACGGTTGATTTCTGAGGTAGAACTGCCCCGAGGTACGAAGGACATCTTGATGGATGATTTCCACAAACTCCGACTGGATTCGAAAGAATTCTTGTCGGAGGTCCGCGTCCTGGATTGCCGACACGCTCGCGGCCCAATCTTTGAGTTTACTCGGTAGCAGAAGTTGATGATGGTCCCGTACGATCGCCCGCATGTGATGGATGGCGTAGTAGGCACCCTTCTGACCGCTAGGCGGCTGCTTGACGCAGCAGAACGTTGTATTGTGGGAGAACACGTGCTTGCCGTACTTACGAATAGGCCTGGTGAAGGTGCCTCCAGATTGGGCGTAGCCGGGGAGAACATCATCAAGAACCTTCTTGACATTTGTGTAGTCAACGTTCGACTGACGGTCCAGGCCGAAATACGTGGCCATGGAATATTTGGTGCTTAGGAGGATGAGCGTGCAACGTGTGTCACTGCAGAAAACAGGGAATGTTAAAAGAAAAACGATCGAAATGTAAGAATTCATATGTTACGGGCCGGTTGAGGGGAGGACTTACTCGGGAAAGTAAGGCACGAGGAAGTTATCCTTATCTTGGTTTGCCAGAATGACGCCTTCGAGGTAAGAACTCGCGACTTGCCGGTCCCCAGCACTGCCCAAGATCTTGGCACGCATGTAGAAGGGGTCGACTATCACGATGTCCGGGGTCTTGTCGCGAATGATCCGCATCTCCATACTCAGCGAAAATAGCCGAACGAAGGTGTAGTGCAGCGGATGAAGGTTCAACATAGCGTGGATGTCATCAAAACGCAGGACGATCGTACGCCCGATGGAGTTATCCACAAAGCCCTTGCCCTCTGGCACCTTGGCCGCGAAAACCGGGTATGCCACATCCTTCTCTCTGAGACGCCGCTTCTCCAAAGCAAGAACACTATCATGCAGACTCCGCATAGCACCGGTTGCAGCATTGAGAATATTTGTCGGTAGCATCGCCCTACCTGCCACATGCACCCTCCCCGAGATATCCTGCGGTGAAGGTGGCCCGTCCTGAGCACGGATCGTACTCGGTGCCGGCTGGCTCGCACCCTTCTTAGTCTTTCTTTTGCGTGCCTTCTTCTTCTCCTGTAATGGGACCGAGTTCTGCTCACAGACCGCCTTCTTGAGTGTGTTGGGGCTGATAATATTTCGCACCTGGCCTATCTGAGGATCGGTGAAGTCGGCAGCTGGAGGCGTCTCCTGAGAGCTGAATGCCAGACGGTGCCTGTTGCAACTTGGCTTCTCCGCGGTACGAGCTAGATCGCACACGTCTTTTGTTGGGTTTGGTTCTTGAGAAGGAGGCCCCATGAAGTCGCCATCGTACCCATGCTCGGCAAAGTACTGATCGACGTTGCCAAATGTATCATCGTCGTCGTCGTCGTCGTTCTGATCCTGTGCCATATGCATGTTTGGATCCAGTGGCATAGGGATGTCCGGCACCGTTACGGCGGTCTTGCCATGGGGCCGACTTGGCGCCGGCACGACTGGCGGTGTTGTCTTTGGGGTGGTGTCCCCCGCCCCCAAACGAATCTGGCTCTTCGGCCAAAGCAGGGGCCAGCTCAGGCAGGCGCTGAGGGTCATCACGTCTTCATCGTCGGCCCCGACGGGTTGAATCGGAGGTAACAAGTCGTCGCAGCCTGGCAGCACCCGAACCAGTTGAACCCTAAACAAGTTGGGTGGCATCTGGGTACCATGGAACAAGGGGTTGCCCGGTTGAACGATTTTGCCCTTGGCGACATCGACCAACTCGTTGTTCACGAAGTGGAGGAGAGTGCACGGAACGTCGGCGGCGCCCTGCGAAAACATGTAGGGCGTCAGGGATGCCCAGTCAAAGGCAAGGAGATGAAGTCCTTGGCCGAGAGAGGCTTAATTAGTTACCGTGATGATGGCGTCGAGCTCGGCTAATGTCGAGGCACCGCCAACGGCGGGCGTGCAGTTGACGGAGGGGCCGCTTGCTGAAGAGGTGTCGGCCGGCGTACACCCGGGTGCATTAAGCTCCCGTGCCGGCGTCGGAGACACCAATGCCGCCTCCGCCGGAGGCACCAATGGCCCCACCATCGCATTATGCGAGTTGCTGGCCGTGAAGCTAGGAATCGGGGACGGCCCCTATTGGCCGCCCGCAATCCACGCACTCAACCCCGAGATCAAGGTAGGCACAAGGGCGGTGATCGTCGCTCCGAGTCGTTGTTCCACTTGCTCTTGGACAATCTCCGGAATTCGCGCCACCTGTGCCTTGAGTTCTTGAACCTCTCGCGCCTGGCTTTCCGAGCTGGTCTTTTTCTCCTTCCGCACACCAGCGGTATAGTATGACCCCCATTTTGTCGACAAGCCTTTGCCGGCCACACGACCAGCTGACATCGGCTTACTGAGCTTATCCTTGTTCTTCATTACATTCAACCCCCTATTTAGAGTGGTGTCCCAAGGGTTGCTCTTAGTCGACTCCGCGCTACTGCTTTCAGTCTCCTGCGGAAGGAATGTGAACCATTTAGAAATTTGGCTTCATTAATTAGAATGCAACCATATGGAGCTAATTACGCGGGGGTGTATTCCTTACCAGAACAAGCTCAAGCGCCCTGGTCTTCGGATCCGTGGTAAGCTCCTTTGTTATCGGGTCCTCCTTGTATCGGGCCCTGACATAGTTCCTAGTCTGCTTGTTACCGCTGTATTTCTCGAAGCGGGGCGGTAGGCCTTGCTCGGCACGGTCCGCGTCCTCCTTGTCCCATATAGGCTCCACCACTCTGTAACCGCCGGGACCGAGTGTGTGTTCCCCTATGTTCAGCTCCCGCATTTGTTTCCCCCACTCACTTGATTGGGAGCTTGCGGTGCTCGAGCAATTGATCTTGAAGTCGTTGTAGTCATCTTCGGTGATCGAAGGATTTTTCTCCTTGATCTTCTGATAATTCTCACCTTTCTCGATCATTCTCTTCACATTGCTTTTCCAAGTAGACAGGGCCTTGCTCATCTTCGTGAGGGCAGCATTGTTCACTTTATTCCCTTTGAGGCTTGTGTTTTCAAATTCAGCGGGGAACTTGTATCGTTCGTGCAGCTTCGTGAAGAGGAGGTTGCGCAAATTCCCTCGGTCAGGATGCCTCAGGTTCTCGGTGTTGATCGAGACGGTGCTCCGGACAATGCACCCGAGCTGAAGCGAGTACCCCTTGACTATTCGTTCGGGCGCCGTTGGATTCCTGTTGGAGTCCACTTCAGTAACTTCCTCCTTGAGGGTGCGGAGCACGATCGGGCGCCGGTCCTTCCGTTGCCTCTTCGGTTGGCTGCCATCTGTGCGTGCGCCGCCATCATCAGTGGTGGCATCCTCGGCGGCACCATCAGTGGTGGCATCAGTGTGGTCATCCTCGGCGGCACCATCCGTGGTCTCAGGATCGGTGGGGAAGGCGGCGGCCTCATACAAGTGAGGTTGTTTCTCCATCTCCTGGGACAGCTCCTAGAATGCCTTGCCGCCCGAACCCCCGGCCTCATCGTTGTGGGCCATGTTTCTCTCTAAATAGAAACAAATTTTGGTCAAAAAGTTGGTTATTGTCAAGGAACAAGATCTCTAATTTGACCAAATAACCTAATTCTCGAGGAATGTCGCCAAAAAGTTGGTTATTGTCAAGGAACAATTGAGAGATGCTTGTGATATTGCCTAGGTGTTTTGGGATAGAACCTGTTAGTGTGTTGTTGCTAAGGTCCAAGTCCACGTTCTCAGGGTAACCTAGTTCTTGAGGGGTGTGTCTAGAAAGTTGGTTGCTGCAAAGATACAAGGTTGTGAGTTTGGTCAAATTGCCTATGATGTTTGTGATATTGCCTTGGATCTTGAAGGCACTGTTGCATGATGCAGTGGTACAGCCAGCATGGGACCTCATCTTTGCCGGCTAATTTTCTAGATTGTAACACTGGGATTTGTGCACAAGCTAAGCTAGCTAAGACAGTAGCTTCCTTGCAACCCACAAAAGACAAAGGAAAAGGGGTGAAAAGGGGGAGATGGTTAGCTTTGATGAGCAGGCAACATCTTCCTAACCCCCTTCTTCTTGTCTCCTCTCACTATCTCTCTCACACACATGGCAAGCAAGGGTGTCTGAGTGTGTGAAAAAATACTAAACTAATCCAACCACTAAAGCAAATTAATTTTTATTTCGGTTGAGAATCGGGCACCTTCTAGGTCAAGAAAATTGGGCATGACCTTTGCTAATTTTCTTGACCTTGGAGTGCCCCATTTCTCAACCGAAACGGAAATTAATCAACGTTTCAGGAGAAAGGGGTCATTTTAGAAGATCACAAGTAGCAGCAGCATCACTTGACAAAATCATAACTAGCAGCAGCAACTCGCAGATAGCAGCAGCAGCATCACTTGACAAGTAGTACAACAGCATCACTTGACAAGTAGTACAACAACATCACTTTACTAAAAATGAAGAAGAAGAAAGGCAGACAATGTCATGGGGAATTTAATTATGCAACATCAACCTCGTTGACACCGCTAGCATAATGAAACAGACTCCTATTATACATTCGAACCAGCAGCGAGGGATCTTCTTGCTGGAAACTAACACCTAGAGGAAAACTCTGCTCCAAAAGCGCATATACATTCTGTTCACAGGTAATGGAGGGAGAGGAAGAGCCCTAGCCCTGTAGCACAAACCTCTCTCTCTACTGGTTCAAAAGAGCTGTTTGGGAAAAAAAATACATAGTTGCCACAGTTCACCCTTCCAACAGGCAAAGAGAGCAGGCAAAAATACTATTCACATAGGAAAATCATGCTCAAGCTGTGGTCTAAAGAAAGATGAGATGCATATTCCTTTTCTCTGCATCTACTAAACAAGTGAAAATGGCAAATTCAATCAAACATGTCACTCCGAGAATTTAAGATTCTCGGTGCAGACAATGATTTCAGGGCCAAAATATTGACTCATGGGTAATGTAAGCATGTATTCAAACATAGGAAACTAAGTTTCCACATCCACATGGACTAAGCAATTTCACTTTGGCTCCAGAATAACAGCAGGTAGATCATATTGACAAAAAAGAAACAGAAATATCAGACTCTATCTTTTACTGCACAAGCACTCTACAAGTGAACCAAAGTACTAGAAATGTAAAATATAACAACATAACCACATTAGCTACAAATCATTATATCTGCCGGTAAACACCTCAATCACGAAAGGAATCAGGCTAGCTATGTCAATCATTTTCAACCAGTCCACCCGACATGATAAACTAATTGATCTACTGAATTTCGGTTAAATCAGGCTTATATTTATCAAAATAACAATCCTACAGTACCCCATATATATGTCACATTGCCACTGTATTTTCAAAAGAAAACTTGCACTTTATCAAACTAAACACGCAGCTTGCTTATGTAATTATTTTATATGCAGTAACATTATACTAAAATATAATATCACAACAACAGGAGCCATGGAACTGTATAATTTTATACTAGAATTGTATACAAAGACAGTCTTCAAATATTATACTACAACATTATACAAAGACAGTCTTCACAGAACAGTATTTGAAGATAGCCATCACAGAACTGCATATCCTTTCTAAACATTGTACTACTAAAATATACTACAAGTCCTGATGTTGTAAGTATCAATATGCAGTAACATTATGTTGTATATTTTACTACAAGCAAAACCAAGACTATATGTATATTATGGCCTGGTTGGTTTTGAAGAGGATAAGCAAAACCAAGACAGTTTGTATATTTTACTACAAACTAAAATATAACATTATGCTGTATATTATTCTACTACTCTGGTTTTGAAGAGGATAATCTAACTCTCAGGATAATCTAACTCATTATAACCTAATAATAAAGATACTACATTAGGTTAATCAAACCATAGACGGTCGCAACTGGTACAGAGCAAGAAACTCTCCCACAATTGAAACCAAATGACACTCTCTCCGATCCGAATATGAGTACTATAATATGATGAACTAGGCTGTTATGAACTAGGCTGTTCATGCAAATTATCATGCTCATATGGAGATTGGATGGGAGGAGGGAAGGGGATAGGGGTCGGGGCGGTAGCTTACCTTGGAGGAGCGGGCCGGGGTGGAGGAGGCGGTCGGAGAGGATAAGGATGCCGGGGAGTGGTGGTGGTGGTGCTCCGGCGACGTTCGGGCGGCGGTGGTGTGGACGGGGCGGCGTCCGGGCGGCAGGGTCGCGTCGAGGCGGCGGGGCAGCGTCGAGGTGGCGGGGCA
>NC_041384.1:707166636-707174099 GCF_002162155.2 Triticum dicoccoides
AGACAGTAGCATTTAAAAAGCTGTTTGATACTTATTTTTTTTATAAGACGGTGCGCGGGGTGCGGGGGGTCGGCGGCGGCGGTTGAGTAGGGGAATCGAGGGTGCGGGGGTCGGCGGCGGCGGCCGGTGGACTGGGGGGGTGCTCGGCGGCGAGGGGGACCGGATCTGGAGGGGGATCGAGATCGAGTGTCCATGAAATTTAAAAATATTCATGATAGTTCAAAAAGTGCCCATGAAATACAATCTAGAAATGAAGGCTACGATTTAAATACAATCGATCTTAGCTAGCTATCTGTTCACAATCTTCTTGCCCTTCTTTTTCGCAAATGGAGTTCTTCTGTGGAACGGACGTCCTTTAGGTAGGGTGGTCATGCTTCTTCTTGTGGTGTATGCTGCTACTTCATCATCGTCGTCATGTTCGATCCTCGGGTCGACGTACTTGTCGAAGTCTTGCTCATTGGCTACTCCATCCATTCCGATGATCTTCCTTTTGCCTCTCCTCACGACAACACGACTGGGCTTTGGCGGGTCGGTAATGAAGAAGCATTGGTCCACTTGGGAAGCCAGTACCCATGGCTCATTTTTCGCGGTGACGTTTGCGCCCGCGGTCTTGGATTTGGCTTCGGGTATAACCATGCTGGTGAAATACCGGTCTTCTTTTATGACGTTCTTGGCCCATCTGACACGGAACATCAGGACCTTCTCTCCAGCGTAGCTCAGCTCCCAAATCTCCTCGATCCTTCCGTAGTATCTGTCCTTGTCGTTACCGGTGTAGGATTCCATCGTTACCCCGGAGTTCTGATAACCATCGCTCTTCATGTCCTTGGCCTCGGTGTAGAATGTGTAGCCGTTGATATCGTACGCCTCATAGGTCATCAGGTTGTGCTCGGCGCCCTGTGACAAGGCGAATATGAGTTGTTCTTCCGCGGAAGAATCCTCATGTAAAGGGTACGACAGAAGCTTCTGCTTGAACCAACGCATGAAACATGAGTTGTGCTCTTTGAGTATATCTCCGTCCGTCCTTTGTTGGCCTCGGTCATTGTACGTCTTCTTAATAAAGGTTTCGTGCTCTACCACCCAAGGATCGACCACGTCTATGTGTTGTAGCGCGACTAGGTTTGCTCTTTCAAAGTCGGCGAGTCGACCCTCGAAGTCGACATGCATTTCGCGGCGACCCTCATGGTGACCCCATCCAGCGAGCCTGCCGAGGTGCCTGTTGACGGGCAGACCAACGGGGTTCTCGATGCCTAGATAATTCGTGCAGTAGGAGATGCACTCTTCGGTCAGAAAGCCCCTGGCTATGCTTCCTTCTGGACGTTACATGTTGCGAACGTATCCTTTGATGACACCATTCATCCTTTCGAACGGCATCATGCTGTGCAGGAACGTCGGCCCGAGTTGGATGATATCCTCCACTATATGGACCAACAGATGCACCATAACGTCGAAGAATGCGGGCGGGAAGTACATCTCAAGCTCGCATAGTATCACCACGATCTCTTCCTGTAGCCTTCTGAGTTGCCTCACGCCAATCGACTTCCGAGAGATGACGTCGAAGAAGTTGCATAGGCCAAATAGCGTTTCACGGACGTGCGCGTCCATGATCCCACGGATTGCAACTGGAAGTATCTGCGTCATCAGCACGTGACAGTCGTGAGACTTCATCCCGCTGAACTTCTGCGTCGCTGGGTCTAGGTATCTGCTTATCTTCCCCGCGTAACCGTAAGGAAGTTTTACTCCTAGGAGGCAGGTGAAAAACTGCTCGATCTCCTCCTGACTTAGAGTGAAGCACGCGGGAGGGTAGTCATTTCCGGTCTTCTTGGCCTTTTTGCCTTTGCGACGACTTTCTGTGTCCTGCTTCGCCTCATCATCATCATCATCATCATCATCATCATCATCATCATATATAACGTGAAGCTCCTGCCTGATGCCCATTGATTTCAAGTCTGCCCTTGCTTTCGGCTCATCTTTGGTCCTCTCTGGCATGTTGAGCAGGGTACCAAGCAGACTCTCGCACACGTTCTTCGTGATATGCATGACATCAAGGCTGTGAGGCACACGGTGGATCTTCCAGTACGGCAAGTCCCAGAAAACAGACCTCGTTTTCCATACCTTCAGCAGCGGCTCTGGCGCCTTTTGCTTCTTTTCCGGCAGTGGGCAGTCTTTCCAATTTTTTAACAGCTTGTCTATTTCCTCGCCGCTCCTCGTACACGGGCGTTTTCGGGGTTCGGTTTCACCATCGAACAGATCCTTGCGTTTCCTCCACGGGTCATCGTCGCGAAGCCACCTTCGATGTCCCATGAACACGGTTTTCGAAGACCCGGGATCTCTATCTAGCTGGCGATACGTTGTGTCATCCATGCACCTTACGCATCCAGAAAATCCGTGGACTACCTGCCCCGCAAGATATCCGTAACCGTGATAGTCGTGCACCGTCGTGAGCAGTGCGGCTCTCATAGGGAAATATTCTTTCTCTGCGGCGTCCCACGTATTGGCTGGCGTTTTCCACAGCGTGTCAATCTCCTCTTTCAGCAGCCCCAGATACAGATTGATGTCATTCCCTGGTTGCTTCGGCCCTTCAATTAGCATACTCATGTGAATGTACTTCCTCTTCATGCACAACCAGGGGGGAAGGTTGTACATCCACACGAACACAGGCCAGGTGCTATGTGTGCTTCTCTGGCTGCCAAACAGATTGACTCCATCGGTGCTCGCGCCCAGCATGATGTTCCTTGGATCGTTCCCAAATTCTGGGTATTCGAAGTTCAACGCTTGCCACTGGCTCGCATCCTTAGGGTGACTCAGCATCTTGTCTTTTTTATCTATCTCCGGATCATTTGCGTCATCTTCTTGCTTCTTCTCCTCCCTATCCGCGTGCCAACGCAGGAGCTTTGCTACCTTAGGGTCCGCGAAATACCGCTGCAGACGAGGAGTGATTGGAAAGTACCACACCACTTTTCGAGGAGCTTTCTTCCTCTTCTTGTATCGAGTGACACCGCACACCGGACATATGGTAGACTCCGCGTGCTCGTCCCGATAAATGATGCAATTGTTCATGCACACATGGTATTTCACGTGCGGTAAATCCAGAGGACACACGATTTTCTTCGCCTCCTCCAAACTGGTCGGGCACTTGTTCCCCTTGGGAAGACGTTCGTGCCAGAATGACATGTTCTCGTCGAAGCATGCGTCGGTCATTTTGTGTTTTACCTTCATCTCCAGAGCCATGAGCGTTACTTTCAGGCGGGTATCCTCGGGCCTGCATCCTTCATACAATGGAGTAACCGCGTCTAACTCAAGTTGATCCATCTTGGCTTTCTCTCGGGCGGCAGCTCTTGCGTTATCCGTCTGCTTGAGAAGCAGCTCTTGAATATGAGGGTCCTGCACCCAGCCCATCGATGGTCCAGCGTCGTCTGCTCCGCCAGCATCATCATCATGTCCTGCATCTTCTACATGATGACTGTGTACAGCATCACCGTCGTGATCATCTCCTGGGGATTCTTCGTCTTCTCGCCCCCCCGAGCCGCGGTGGTTGTCTTGCTGCCCTTCCTCATTTCTTGCCCGGCCCCCATGGACGACTTCGTAGTCATCTTCATCACCTTGCCACCGATAGCCATCCATGAAACCACGCAAGAGCAGGTGGTCCCGCACCTGCCCGGAATCCGGGTCCGCAATAAGGCTATTCAGCTTGCATCTTCGACACGGACATCTTATCTCCGTCTCATTCTTTTGAAGCATCTCGGCCTTCGCGGACCTCAAAAACCTATTCACGATGCCTTCGGTCATCGTGCGGACCATGGTCGCCTGCGGGGTAGAGCAAAACGATATTTTAGAACCAAGAAAAATTTGGCATGACTTTCCCTAAAAATAGGACCAAAAAGAATGCTTAATGCCAAAATTCTCGCCGAAACGGAAATGAATCAACATTCTGGCAAAATATTGGCAACTATCGCATTTCAAATACCGGTACACCTCCAAACACAAACACATATGCAACACCACAAACATATGCAACACCACGAACATACATAGATCTAGCTAGGCCATAAAAAGTGCATGTGCACATTGTTGTAGGGAGAACAACATAAATATAGCTCCCCCCCTTACTTACCTAGCAAAATAAGGTAACTTAACCACTTAATTTGAATGAATCTATGGTGGAAATAAGGTGAAAAAGAGGAGGCACCCGAGACAAGGAGGAGGCGGTGGAGAGAATGAAGTGGGGAGAAAGTGAGTGTGGGAGGAGAGGCTGTTCAAAATATCTTGTTGCTGCCCACTTACTAATGGCGCACCAGCAACAAATGCGCCATTAGTAATCCAGGTTACTAATGGCGCACCCCCTGGTGGTGCGCCATTAGTACTTTTGCAAAAAAAGGAATAAAAACAATAATAAAAAAAATAACATTAGTGGCGCACCTTCTGGCTGGTGCGCCATTACTAGTTACAACTAGTAATGGCGCACCACCAGTGGATGCGCCATTAGTATGTTTGGACAGGCGCACTAGTTCAAAAAAAAATTGGTACTAATGGCGCACCGTGGGCAGAGTGCGCCATTAGTAGTTTCAACACTAATGGCGCATCAGAAGGTGGTGCGCCATTAGTATATACTAATGGCGCACCACAAGTCTGGTGCGCCATTAGTGTCATTTCCATCTATAGCCCTTTTCCTAGTAGTGCATCTCTTTCTCCTCGGCGCAGCCTATCGTCAGCATCATGCATCACGGCCTCTAAATCTTTCATTTTCTCCTCCAAGCCTTCCACTTCGTCCTGGAACCCCCACAGCAGAGCGATCTCCTCATTCACAACCTCGCCGAGCTTGCTAGCCAGTTGTTTCACCCGCGGCACTCGCAATCATGCCCAAAAGCTCCGCCATTGCGGGCAGAAAGCTTTTGTTGCTCCCTCCGATGTAATGATGCTATTGTGTTTGTGTGCAGAATGCCTGTGGGTGGACTAGCTAGGGGCTATCTGAGTTTGTAAATATTTATACCACTCTGTTTCAGCCTTTGAGGAAAGGATCAAAGTTGAGCACCCGATAGCTTGTAACATGGTCTTGTAAAGGGAAATTCTGCTGCGTTTTGTTTAGCCTGGACACGAGAGCGCGTACAAGGGTTAAAATGGCAATTTCAAAGTAGAATTAGCCCGTGTAAATTAGAGATCATTCGATTTGAAGAGTTGCAGATACATTCCACAAACTCAAACGAGAAACTGAACATACTTCATAGGATAATCCACATGGCAGAAGGACTAAACTCGCAGCCAATGTGTCAGCTCGAATTTCTTCGAGAAATGAGGGCATGAATTTGGTTATTAGATCTAGTAGTATCAACTAGGAGCAGCCAATCACAACCGGAAGAAAACCGCGAGGTAGGTTCAAGAGAGTACCTCAGGCGGCGTACGTGCGGCGATTCTCCGCCTCTGCGCCGCCTGCTCCGGCACCGCAAGCCCCACGTCGCGCTGCCGCAGCGGCGTGCCCAACCATCCCCCCAGGTCCCCCACACCGGCCGCCGCAATCCTCTCAGAGTCCCACTCCCACGGGCGGCGCCGTTCATCCCCGCATACATGGTCGCGGTAGATTTGGGGAGGAAGATGGGCTCACCTGTTTTTTCGGAATTAGTAACTGGCTAACGTTCGTTCAGAATAAACTGCCAGCGAACGCCCTAGCTGCCACACGATTTTGATCCTACCATGTACTAGTTTGGATGGCTTTTTCACACTCGAAACTAAAGGAATATCATGATACTTTTACAAAAAGACCACTCAGGTCCTCCAGATACACTAAAACTGCGAGACAGACATTCACAAATGTCATCTCTTATGCCGAACGTTCGCTAGATATGGCAACCAAGGCTTTGTTCACCTATTTTTTACCCGTGGAAAATCTTAACTCACACATTACTTCCCAGGTTGATTATTTACCTCGTGAACAATGACTTGGGGTCTTGGGTCTATCCGCCAGTGAGACAATCCTAAGAAAAACCATAGAACACTTCGAAAAGTGTGACAAATAACGATTCTTCTTATTAACAGGTACCTGAAAAAAGTGTCAGCCACATCCGCTGCACACGAGGCTGAAGGCAGCGGTGACGTGAGGAGCGGTAGCGACGAGCGCTGACCACAGGGAGTCCCAGCCGTGTACGAGCAGGAACCGGCAAGAGTGAGTAAAAAATAATGGGGGTTAGCGCGAGGGGTCGCCTTAGCTGTTCATCAAACCAGAGCTTAGTGGAATGGCCAGGGCGGCGGCCAGCATAGTAAAGGGGGGAGGTCAAAGGGAGGCCAGGGCGGGAAGGCGGCAGTAGCCACCGGCCGTGGGGGGTGGAGGCGGGTGATTAGGAATGGGTTGATTGGCGGCTGCGTGGGGAAGAAGAAAATGAAGGTTGAAGATGAAGAGGGTATGATTTATTTTCTGTCGTACAATAAAGATCTAACGATTAACAAAAGTGACTGATGCAAACAAATTTTTCATGTGGCTGATGTATAGGCGCTCCGGGGCTTCCGGCAAATAATCTAATCCTCTAGCCGGTAGATATCCAGGACATATGACATAGCTCCACTTGTGTTCCATGGTTGGATGAAAAAGATGGCAGGCTACCAGCCTCGTCTTCTTTATGGAGAAATATTTGAGAGAATTCTTTATTTAGCCCTTTGTTAAACTTTGCTTCTCTATTTGGCCCCAAGAAATATCTTCTTCCCTATTTGACACTAAAAGTAAATTTTGTTTCTTATATGACATTTTCGTCCATTTTACTCACCAACGGTGTTACTTGAGACATGAAAATACAGTTTTGCCCCTCATGTTGAAAAAGGATTAAAAACACTGTTTTGGCCGATATTAATAGAAACAAAGAGAAAATAATACAGGAGACATTTTGCTTAGGTCTCGACTATCGCTGCTTGTGCAAGTGCTGTATGGCAACCCTGCTGGCCGATGTTTTTGGCTCACATGAGTAAAGACACGAAGCAGCGCACAAGTCTGGGAAGTAAGCAGGTGGATGGAATTTTCAATAGGCTGGCATACAACCTTACGTATGTACTCATCAAACTTGCTAATAACCGCCGGCTGGACTGATCGATCTTGAGTAGCAGTACACTAATCATCGCGCTAGATTGATTGATCAAACATATGTGCACGCAAACAGGTGACAGGACACCGATTTGATGGCTGGACAGGACACCGATTTGATGGCTGGACACGAAGCAGCGAGGACATCGGCGGCTTCTCGCCGGACCGGGACACGTGCGCGCACATCCCCGAGGACACGCAGTTATTCTCTTGGTGCTAGCTTACTGTGTTTTTTTGGCATAGTCCTCTCGCTTAGAGGCTAAACAATCCATGTACAGTAGGCTCAGGCCTAAACTAATTTGTTAAGATAATCCTCAACAAATTTAAACGGCACACTTGGTGCTGACTCATATACTTTGACTTCAGACCCAACATTTATTGTTAGTGCTAACCACCTTCACTA
>NC_041384.1:707174540-707182109 GCF_002162155.2 Triticum dicoccoides
ACGGACAGAAGTGTCAAATAGGGAACAAACTGAAGATGTAGTGTCGTAAAGGGAAGAAAAACTTTTTTAGGGCCAAACAAGAAAGCAAATTTTAAGAAAGGGCCAAATAAGAAATCTCTCGAGATATTTAGGTCAATTCAGCTTCAGTAGATATTTTTGTTTCATCGTCTTGTCTCGCTAATTATTTTGTATAGTTCAATTTCCAATACAACATCTATGTGGCTTGCAATGACCAAAATGTAAGAGCATCTAGAAGCTAATTTGACCCCTATACATCTGAGGATGCGTTCAAATGTTGTCCGGACGTGTATGCCAAGGTTTCATTTATCCGTGCATGTAGCCATGCTCTTCACCTTTTCTCCTATATATCTAGTCACATGCATATGATTGATGCGTATGTTTAGAGAAACAAAAAAACTGACAAAAAGAGAAGTGGTAACAGATAGGACAAATCAAACTTGATGGACTTCCCAAACACACCCGAACGCCCTCATATCCTCCCTACCTATGGGTTGGATATGAGGGTTCATATGGACAACTCGGACATATTTAAATGACTTGAGGGGTCCGGATGATGATTGTTTTCTTCTTCTTTCTTCTGTCTGGACATTGTCTGAGTTGTCCACCCGGAAGTACAAAGGAAATGCAGCGGTCAGGTTGCAGATGCTCTAAGTATGCTTTGTATGACATTTTGTACAAGCTTCAAGTCAAGTAGAGTCTTTACTGATGCAACATGTTTTTTCCATATATAGATCTCGGAAGAGGACTATCATCTCAATTGATGAAAGAGAAAATGAAAATAATGTTTTTTCTCCAGTAATGAAAAGAATGGTTAGTCGACCTTTTTATGTTCTCTAGCAAGGGAACTTGCCTTTGCTTTAGATCAGAAAGTTCTATTTCGGTTGCACCAAAAGGAAAGTGAAAGACACGAAATGCATTGGTATGGCTGGGCTTCCACCTGCCCCCCACAGATAGTGACCCCTTCGGCACAAATTGTTTTTAATGAAAAATCACATGCCTAATTTGCCCTAAAAAGGCCGAGATTGGTATCCAAGTGAAAATTAGATCATCACATCCACATTCGGGGCTACCAATCCAGCCAGAAAAAGAATGCGGAAGAGTTTCGAACGAATACCTCTGGTGGTGTGCAAGCGGCCGCCATAGCTTCATTCACCGCATCTGTGCAGTAATCTTGTCATGCATCGCTGAACAAAGGCCTATATTCGGGGCTAGGAATGCAGAGCCTACCGGCCGGCGATATGGCGCTAGGTCCCGCAATCGCCCACTCCCTTCGTCCTCCATTCAAGACCATTGAAAAATAAAGTAAATGCTAGTCCACAACACATTTGGATAGATGCGGATTTTTTATTTAAAAATAGTTTATTTCATTTTTTACCCCACGCTTCACACTTGTGACAGAATTGATCTCAATTTAAGAAAATCCTCAAAATATACCCCAATTAAGCAAAATTGCGTCGCATTTACCCCTTTCGAACTTTTTCCTCAATTTGATGCTTAGTTGGCATACCACCTCAATGTTATTTTTCCTGGTTTTGATTATGTTTTTATTTTCAAAAGTGAACTGGTCAAGCACACCGAACCTGTTCCGATTTGCTCTTGTGGTGGACCCCACGTCTCAGCACAGGAGAATGATATATGTGAAACATAAATCGTTGCGAAGGTATTAAGACACATGCCCTTCTGTATATAGGTGGCTCGCATGCGCCATTTGCGCTAGTGTCAAATGATAGATAGAAACCCTACTATCTTACAGGGGTGTCCCTCGTTGGCTGCCCACGTCTCAGCACAGGAGGCTGTATATATATAGTGATGCACTTAGTCATCTTGTACAGCACCTGGCCGTAGTAGAACTCAACCACCATGCAGGAGTGGAACCAAATGTGGGTGGCACGAGATGCGTGTTTCTTCAGAACACAACCTGCAGTGAAGTTCAGGTTGGCGTGGCTCATCATACACAAGTGAAGAACATCAAAACTCCTGCACGGTCGGTCCGCCGTCCATTTTGTTGCATCTCCTGGATTCCATATCAGGCCATCTCCACCTTCGCTCTCCGTCAAGATCGACGCTTGTGATCAAGTACACCTGAAATAAGAACATCGCTCGGAAGATGTATATATATTGGAGGTGTAGCAAAACACGAGGGAAAGAGAGAAGAGGTGGTTACCGTTTGGAGAATGTTGTTGCAGCCTCACACTTTGGTCTGGCACTAACAGTCCGATCCAACTGAAGATGCAATCCCCGTACAGTACAAAGCAACTCATATGTGTTTCCCATATGTCGAAGCTCGTGCATCCAGCTCGTTCTGTTGCCCTGCTTCGGTTGTGGAAGCATCTTGTGAGAGGAGTCGTCCATGTTAGCTCTGGAATTAAGTTTAGGAAATAAGATAAGGTTCAGGACTCAGGACAGAGATCAAGATTGGCCAGAATATAAAGCAAACAGTATACGTATTTGGTTAACAAGACACATGACTCGCACACACACACCTGAGCTTGTACAACTCGGTCTCCTCGATTAGGATCTCAGATTGGTTTTGCAGTGGAGTAGAGACAACACCTGAACCTATCTGTTTGAAGTGCTATAACCTCTTGAGAGCCTCATATTCTGCTTCCCAGCCATTCTGCTTTGTAGCATTCCAACGTCTCCTCTGCACAATACCTGAATGCACAGAAACAGGGTTGCTTAAAATTTAGATTAATATACAGAATTACAAATACATACCCACATACTACGGAATAGTCAACCTACTAGTCTATTTAACAAAACAACATCTTTTGCCAACAGTACTCCGAATTCCCTGCAAAAAAAGGAAAACAAGTACTCTGAAAACGTGTTTCGGGCTTTCGACACAGCTTCGGTGACACTGGGGTCAAGACCATCAACGAATATACTGCTGCATCCTTCATTTTTTTTATCTGATGTACAACATGCTCTGTTATTCATGGAAAATTAAGATGCTTTTGAATTTTCTGAATGCTGGCAATCACATTTGGTGTTACTGCGATGGCCTCAAAGTTACTGAGAGTTGTCAGGTCAGCAATGCTATCCGGCAAGGCATTGAGAGATACTGCAGAAGAGATGTCCAATGATTGAAGCTTAAGGCCACCGAACGAGGATGGGATCTTATCAAGCCTCATAAAATAAGACAGATTGAGATACCTCAACTTAGACAACTTGCAGAATGACTCGGGCAGTACTTGCAGCTTGCAACAACTTGCTAGGTTCAAGGTTCAAAGAGTCAAGCTCAAAAAGGTTACCAAAACATTCAGGAAGTTCCATGAGCTCATGGCAGTCTGAAACATCTAAGGATTTCAAATGAACAAGTTGGCAAAATGATTCTGGCAGCAATGAAACCTTGTAGCAATCGGACAGGCTCAAGAACCAAAGCCATTGAAGGTTGCCAAAATCTTGGCAGGTTTTCTAGCTCATGGCAATATGATAGGTTCATATGCTCGCAAGATTGAAGTTTAAGATTGTAAGGTAGTTTGGTTATCTTGGAACAACCTGAAAAGTTCAGGAATATGAGTGTTGGAAGGCTACCGAATTTATCTCGGAGATTTTGAATGCCACAGCACTCAGACATATTTAGGTGTTGTATAAACATGTCAGCTGGCAGATGGATTCAGGGAACACTTGGAGCACGAAACACCCGGATAAGTTTAGGAATACGAGCTTTGAAAGTCTACCAAATTTATCTGGGATTTTGAATAGAACGACGCTGATATGTCTAGACGTTCTAAACATGCCAGCTCACAGATGGATTCATGCAACACTTGGAGGAAGAAACACCTGTTGGCCCAGTCCCGAGTCCCGACGCCGAGTACTTTCCGGCGACAACGACACACGATATCTGACAACGAAGCCAAGCGCTGGATTCCTGATTGGTTGAAGCTAGAAGGAATAGCGACGTAGGCAAGCGTGTCACGGACTCGTATAACTATCTCATCGATCTTTGCTTTGATCGAATCAGCACTACTATAAATAACGCACGGGAAAACTTTTGTTATTGCCACTGGCTCATCTACGGGCCTGTTATTGCTTTATTGCTTCTCACGATCTGGACGGGTTTACAGGTGGTATTACAACGTTTATATATATAGCACCTACGCCAGGCTAGTACTAATCCTATATCCTTCTAATCACACTGGACATTGGGTTACTTCCAACACCGACAAGTTGAGGAAGGAGAGTTTAGAGAGCTTACCCAATGAGGTAGGTAGCTTATCAGGGCATCTGTTACCGGGTAGGTCCAGATAACAAAGTTTGTGCAAGCTACAGAATTGTCAGGCTAGGTTTCATGTGAGCAATTGGACATAATCAGAGTTTCCATATTCTTAGAAAGTGACGGCATTGGCAACCCCGTGGCATCAAGATACCTAAAGTAGCTTCAGTATTTTTATGGAACATGGCAGCATGATTTTGCTTGACATAGATTAAGACAGTTTTCATCAAGATACCGAAGTGCACATGCGTGTACTTGGATCCAGAAAATGCCTCTTTAGGAAGTTGTCATTCCTGCTAATCTCTAATGTGGAGGGATTTAAGTTTTTGGCAGACAATCGAAAACATTGGACTGATTCTGGTACTCTATCAACTCTGCATGTCGGCAATGAATTGCGTTTTTCCAACTCCTTGGCCCAGTAACATGAGCATCAAAGAACAAGAAATTCATCAGCAGCAATTAATGAAGCAAGATCATGTACCAAATCATGCATGATACGCTTCTGAAAAGCCTTGGCATGCACTTGACTTAGAATATCCCGCAGAAGTAACTAATATCAAACGTGTCGTACAATAAAGGCAAAACTCATTGGATAGATTACGTATGTATAGAAGTCATATGTTCATTAGAATATCCCGCAGAAGTAACTATAGCTACCAAGTGATTAATCTGTATGCAACAATCACACAGTCATATGTTCATTCCAATAAAGTACCTACGATCATGTGCAAACGAGTATGTAAACGTTTTCAATATTGACGCAGTTTTCCAGACAACACTTTATCTACTTTTCCAAGTAAAATGTATAGCAAGATAAAATGGGGCAAAACAGTCACAACTAGAGGCTAGAAAGATGAAGAAACTCTTTTTTTAGATCATAATATAATGCCTCTTTTATTTTCATTTTCAGGATCAAGAGTGGAAAGCAGCTTCAGCAGGAGCCCATACTGAGTGCAAACACTCAGTTACAAATTAGGAGTGGAAAGCAGCTTCAGCAGGAGCCCATAATGAGTGCAAACACTCAGTCATGAAGGGATTGCAGTGAGAAGGAAAATTTACAGCAAATTTTCAAGATGAAGGGGCAACCTAATGGAGACGCGTGACTCCAGGGATGTTTATTGCCGGGGGAAGAATGGGGAAATAACCCGGGGGACTGGACAGAGCATATGTAGGCGGAGCAGCCAAGTTGTAACTGACCTTCACTCCATTAATGGCCTGTAGGATTAGGAACGGCTGGTCTACTCCTTGCGTTAAACAATGGCAGGTGAATTCCAATCGCGCACAACATAGAAACTGACAATTCAACTCCATTAACTGGTCTCAATGGCCAGTTAATTTATCAATCAATCTTTGGTGATAGAACTTCGGTCCCTCTCCGCGCCTTGCAACCGATCGGTCCGATCGCCCGCATCGCCCGTATCACCTGCATCGCCTGGATCTGATCCCTGCGTCGCCCGCGTCTCTCCGTCTCGCCTTCACTTTTTTCAGGTAGGCATGAACGAGGGTTAGTGACCGGAGAATTACCGATCGGGCGGCGTCTGGCGCAGAGTCAGCTAAATGAGCCGAGTGGAAGGCCCGCGCAACCACAGGCGTCAGATTTTTCTCCTGGAGTAGCAGCCCTTTAAGACAGCCCGGCCAGGAAAAAAACAGGTGGTGGAGACAGTAGATCTAACGGCCAACATTGATCCTAGCACGAGATCTGACGGCTCAAATAGCTGAGGGCGTGAGAGGGCTCGCTTTAGCTCGGTTTTACTGTCCTAAATAAATACACCAATTCATGGTCATATGTTCCTTTAGGGCAGATTTTAAAAAATGCATCATAGTACTGAACACGTGCAACTTCCAAATAACATGTCGCGTACTGCTCTACGATTGATTCAACTGGGTCCTTATAATTTGTTACATCAGAGTCGATAACCTTCTCAAAGCAAAAGCAATGGATATTCTTTATAGCTTTTTTTAGGTTGCCAAGCATTTTAATTTTCAGCAGTTAAGTTTAATTCAGATCCATCCTGTAAAAGCCAAATAAACCTAATCATTAGTACTTTCTACTCCCATGTCTTCCTTACACATTAGTTTGTGCATACATAACCCATGTGCAAAATATCAATTGCGTATGTACTTGCTTGATATTTTAAATAACAAAAGTGTCATGTGTAAACATATTATCCAAGATCTTTGAACATACTTGTTTTATATGAACCTAATCTTTGTGTTTTTTCCATTGCAGATTTGCCAGGAAATATCCATCTATAAGTAATTTGTTGCATTTTGAGAAATCTAGAGAAGAGAGGAACTCACCCTTCAAACCACAACGATATAGTTTCATCTGAGGATGTCGCACGGTCGTCGTACTTCGGTGATCCTTGGCCACCGTCCATTGATCCGCCCTGACCGTGCAAGGCTAAGACCGGCGCAAGGCCGTGGCCCTTCGGCATAAATCCTTTGCCCTCTTCCATAGAGCCTGGCAGAACGCCGACTCACCCGTTGTCCACTGGTCCTTGGCTGCCATCCGCCTGCCCACCATGCGTGCCCGAGGCCAAGACTGGTGCAGCTCCATGGCCCCCCTCTACCGTGCCTTCCACCCTGCCATCTGTAGCAGTGTTGCCCACACCCTCCTCCATGCCGCTCTCCTAGCCTCGCACAGCCGTTGTTGTGTACCTCACGCTGCGCAAGGTAGGATCAGGGCTTGCGGTAAATGTGGGAGAGGAATCGGGAAAGAAGTGGAATTGGGAGAAAATGTGGGACTGTTCGGCTAAACAAGAGTTTTCTATGTTTCTATACTACGTGCTAAAGCAGAGGTAAGTAGGATTTTCCAAGTCGCACTTGACGGTATTAATAGCAAAAAAATGATATAAGTGTCAAGGAAGGAAGAAAATGAAGTTATGGTATTAAAGAAGGAAAATGATAATTTTAGGGCCAAAAAAGGCAATAAATTTTAAGAAAGGGTCAGATAAGGATCTCTCTTAGAAGAACACGCGCAAATCCAACGCATCACCCAACAACAGATCCAATGAGTTAAATGACGAAGTCGGCGACGCACTGGAGAAAACTATCGCTGTCGGCCACCATCATGGCCTCCTCCTCCTCCCCCACCTCGCCCCCAAATCCCGTAGCAACAACCTCATCACCCTACTTCCTACCCGAGTTCATCCCCCAGATCGCGAGTTGCCTGACCACCCTCCAGGATTTCTTCGCCATCCGCGCAACCTACCGGGATCTCCTCCCTCCATCGTCATCCAACCTCGCCTCCCAAGCCCCCCACCTCCTCCTTGTCCCCGGATCTCGAGCCATGTTCCACCTCCCCCTCCGTCGTCGCCTGCGCTTCC
>NC_041384.1:707182971-707193249 GCF_002162155.2 Triticum dicoccoides
GAGTTCGAAGGGACTGCTTATACTTCACAGATGCCAAAAGGAAGTGGATCGAGTATTCCTTGGCCGATGGATCTTGTGATGAATTTGTTGCTGAGAACTTAGAGGGAGCTGGAAGGCCTGATTCCGATTTTAGGGCACCTGTTTGGGTCTTTCCGAGCATGTGTTGATGCTCTCCTATGGATCACAGAGCTATGTGAAAGTTAGTACAAAGGTACAATTGCTCTCTAGTGACTTGTATTTCTTATTTGGTTTTGATATGTTATTCTTGTGTATAAAGAAGTTTATGTGTCTATCTCTTTAGCAGCATGTGTTACATATTGGGCATATCATTTGAAGCTGCTAAGCTGATCCCTGAAAATGTTGACACTAATAATTTGCATGTCTCAGGAATCAGTACTAGCTAGATCATCTTTTGCTTCTTTCTCTGCAGAGTTGCTCAGCAACTTGTAAGTAAGTGTACATGTATGCCCGCACCAGCTCGCAAGTTAGTGTATTCAAATTACTGAATCAACTCGTAATTCAGTGTGCAATCACTGGCATCGTCAGTTTCGTTGCCGTTCTCTTTTCAATTATGGTATGAGAATTGAATGTTTCATCCTCAATTAATATGGCATCTTATAGAAAGTCGTTTGTCTATGATGCCAGTGACCCAGAAGCACAAGACGATGGTACGTACCACCAGGAGGGGAGCATCTCCAACTCGGATGAGTGGTTATCAGGGTAGTCGTTCACGCTGAAACCTACTCTCCAATAAAAGACATATATATTCTACTGTACATATACAAAGCATTTTATCCGCATCTATTTCAGCATGAGCAGAGTACCGTGGCCTCTGAACATGGGTATGTAATGTACGCAGCTTTGCGAATCTTTTCGACAAGCATAATACTGTTTCCCGGATGATTTGTAGTACCAGTATTTCATATCATTCCAGCTTAGAGAAATAATGTTGGTTTACCGAGGCCATATTGGGCATATCATGTGCAAAACCTTAGGTGTCAATCTTTCAGGCTCACGGAGTTTCCCTTCTTAGTATGTGAGAGATGCTTCATTTTTTTAGGGTGGGAGATGCGACCAGTTGTAATACATCATCATGCAGGCGACCCATGTTGCGACCTAATGAATTTAAGCGATAAAGTTGAGAATAGCGGAATATGGTAAATGGCGATCAAACTGCACCCTAGTTGCAAAATCTGACAAATGCAAAGTAAGGTAATATCAAGTGAAGAACATGTAGCATTTATTAGATATGCAAACAAGCCAAGTAATTATTAGCTATCTTATGAGCACACACACAGGGATTCTAAGTGCACCATGAAAACAAGCATGTACATCACAAATAATGTACATTGGTCTGATGCCATCTCTAGCTGGCACTCAGAAATACAATAGCGAAAACAATGTGTATCATACTCCCATCACGATTATTCATTCTGTCATTCATTGTTCCATCCGACAGAGAACTCTGACCTTCGCCTTCTACTCCCATCACGACTCAGTCTGACTGCTGTCTTAGCTGACCAGACCAACAGTTGTGCCATCCCACCTGGGATAAGAAGAAAGGTCAGAAATCTAAACTAGAGTTGCACCAATACGTGAGCAAAAGAGAGAAAGGGGTTTCCCGCCTGTACAAGCGCAGAGAATGTTGTCGCAACGTCAATGAGTTATGCAGTCTATGTCTCTATTTCAACGATTTCACTTGCTCTCTCCATAGAAACCAACATACAGCGAAGCGGGTTGTTTCAATCCTGCCAAATGCACATAGTTGTTGTATTATCGATGGGTGCTAAGGAAGTTCGTATACTTATAACAGTTAGCACTTAGCAGTTCAGTCCTGCAACCAACCTGCTTGTCAGAAGCAGTGTTCCATTCAATCTTCCCATGTTGAAACTCCATGGCGCGTCCAGCTCCGCCTGTTGCTCACCCTCAGCTGTGCTGCCAAAGAGAGCTCATACTGTGAGAAGAATTATCCATCTTCGCTTTGAAAGCCGAGTAGATACTTAAAGTTCATCATACAGATTGAAATTAGCCAGAACAATGCAAGCTATTTATTGGTTAACAAAGCTTAGTATATAGGAAGGTTCAACAGTTCACTATGTTGCATCTTTTCAGAACAAAGTCAGTCAAGTTCAATTGATACTAACAATTTGCAGAGAAAAGCGTGGATGTTCTGGAACTTTCTCCCGCAAGGTTCCTTCCTTCCTCATCACAACTTTGCAGGTGCTAATGCCTGCAGAAATTTAACTTGCCTCTCCATGCTCTGCTATTACCAGTTTCACTCTTCAACCGCATCCTACCCTCTCCAACAATGAGTAAAACTTCCTTGCAATGCAGCTGCAGTTGAAGCTGCAGTTCAAGTAATTATTTCCTATTAAACCTTCAATCCTAAATAGTACTCCCTCTAACTTAATATAAGATATTTTTTGACACTGCCATGGACTAAAAAACGTCCTATAAAAAGTTACAAAGGGAGTAGTACATTTTTGCAGGCTTACATGTGGAAGTTAGCAAATATGACTAGATTTTCAGAAATATGTGGGCTTGTTCAGGGCTCCTCCACTGGCTGTTGCCACTGGATCAGACCTACATTCCGATCATCAACCAACATAAAAACAATAGAAGAAAAAACAACAGAATAAGCCACCGATGAACAGAGTGGATTCCAAACCCATGCAATATACTCAGAATCCACGGCGGAAAACGTACTTGAGCAAATTACTAAATCGGCAAGGGGGCAGTAGAGGAGCAAATTACTTACAGATGAACTAGAGCTCGTGGTGGTGGATCATGCATCACTTTCGCCCAACTGCCTCCCTATCACTACTAGAAAAAACCCTACTAATGGCGCACCTAATATGCCTATTAATGGCGCATCTGTGGTGCGCCATTAACAGCACGCCATTAGTAATTTTTACTAATGGCGCACCACCCGGTGCGCCATTAGTATCTGTACTAATGGCGCACCGCGGGTGCGCCATTAGTATAGGCCAGGGTGCGCCATTAGTATGCCTCCCAGGGGCCATGTATATCCAGGTGCTTTGGCATGCTAATGGCGCACCACCACTGGATGCGCCATTAGTAACCATGGCATATTAATGGCGCACTTACCAGTGATGCGCCATTAGTATGCTTTGTCATACTAATGGTGCACTATCATGTGATGCGCCATTAGTATGAATATTAGGTTTTTTTTTATTTTTTTATTTTCTGTTTTTTGCACAGGTTACAAAATGTATAATTTGACAAAATATAGACAGCACACATCAACAACAGATTCATCGAATACAATAGAAGATTAGTCTTTGAATACAATTCATCATATTAGTCTCCGAATACAATTCATCATATTAGTCTCCGAATTGAAAAGACCGAACAAAGATAGAACATTATATTACAAGTCTCGAGACCGCGAGTAGCGAGTTTGTCTTCACATTACAAGTCGATATCGATCATCTAAACTACCATCACATAGAAGAGAGCTGCGGTCATCACGATGAGCATCATCACGATGAAACTCATCTTCATCCGGTTCCTCCAACGCTCCCTCCCCTCTCCCGCTAGATAGCGGGCGTATCTAGATTCGGCCTCGGCCCTAGTGGTGTACCCTTTGTAACTGTTACTGCTGAATCGGTGAACCTGTCTCCGACACTCCTCCCAGTCATCGTAGACTCCGGGAACCTTACCCTTGTACACGACATACGTCGGCATCGCTATGCACTAGCCAAACGAAACATTAGTACCAATTCACAGACAATACATAAGCAATATATAATTATGCAACAGAACGATCGAAAGAGAAAAGCAAGACATTAATAGCATCGATTACATCTAAGTTGAACGACTCTCGAAACCAAAGAGACATACTACAAGTTCATTAAAGTTTAATTACAACATGAGCCAATCGATGTTTCAGAACTAGACACAGCATCACTGCTTTCGACTCAACTCAAGGGACCGGAGCGTGGATGAAGCCGCCGTCTATCGTGGGAGTCATGAAATAACGGTCGTTGTCAGCCTGCATTTGTAGCATTGTGTCGATGTCACTGTTGGACGGTTGATTTCTGAGGTAGAACTGCCCCGAGGTACGAAGGACATCTTGATGGATGATTTCCGCAAACTCCGACTGGATTCGAAAGAATTCTTGTCGGAGGTCCGCGTCCTGGATTGCCGACACGCTCGCGGCCCAATCTTTGAGTTTACTCGGTAGCAGAAGTTGATGATGGTCCCGTACGATCGCCCGCATGTGATGGATGGCGTAGTAGGCACCCTTCTGACCGCTAGGCGGCTGCTTGACGCAGCAGAACGTTGTATTGTGGGAGAACACGTGCTTGCCGTACTTACGAATAGGCCTAGTGAAGGTGCCTCCAGATTGGGCGTAGCCGGGGAGAACATCATCAAGAACCTTCTTGACATTTGTGCATTCTACGTTCGACTGACGGTCTAGGTCGAAATACGTGGCCATGGAATATTTGGGGCTTAGGAGGATGAGCGTGCAACGTGTGTCACTGCAGAAAACACGGAATGTTAAAAGAAAAACGATCGAAATGTAAGAATTCATATGTTACGGGCCGGTTGAGGGGAGGACTTACTCGGGAAAGTAAGGCACGAGGAAGTTATCCTTATCTTGGTTTGCCAGAATGACGCCTTCGAGGTAAGAACTCGCGACTTGCCGGTCCCCAGCGCTGCCCAAGATCTTGGCACGCATGTAGAAGGGGTCGACTATCATGATGTCCGGGGTCTTGTCGCGAATGATCCGCATCTCCATACTCAGCGAAAATAGCCGAACGAAGGTGTAGTGCAGCGGATGAAGGTTCAACATAGCGTGGATGTCATCAAAACGCAGGACGATCGTACACCCGATGGAGTTATCCACAAAGCCCTTGCCCTCTGGCACCTTGGCCGCGAAAACCGGGTATGCCACATCCTTCTCTCTGAGACGCCGCTTCTCCAAAGCAAGAACACTATCATGCAGACTCCGCATAGCACCGGTTGCAGCATTGAGCATATTTGTCGGTAGCATCGCCCTACCTGCCACATGCGCCCTCCCCGAGATATCCTGCGGTGAAGGTGGCCCGTCCTGAGCACGGATCGTACTCGGTGCCGGCTGGCTCGCACCCTTCTTAGTCTTTCTTTTGCGTGCCTTCTTCTTCTCCTGTAATGGGACCGAGTTCTGCTCACAGACCGCCTTCTTGAGTGTGTTGGGGCTGATAATATTTCGCACCTCGCCTATCTGAGGATCGGTGAAGTCGGCAGCTGGAGGCGTCTCCTGAGAGCTGAACGCCAGACGGTGCCTGTTGCAACTTGGCTTCTCCGCGGTACGAGCTAGATCGCACACGTCTTTTGTTGGATTTGGTTCTTGAGAAGGAGGCCCCATGAAGTCGCCATCGTACCCATGCTCGGCAAAGTACTGATCGACGTTGCCAAATGTATCATCGTCGTCGTCGTCGTCGTTCTGATCCTGTGCCATATGCATGTTTGGATCCAGTGGCATAGGGATGTCCGGCACCGTTACGGCGGTCTTGCCATGGGGCCGACTTGGCGCCGGCACGACTGGCGGTGTTGTCTTTGGGGTGGTGTCCTCCGCCCCCAAACGAATCTGGCTCTTCGGCCAAAGCAGGGGCCAGCTCAGGCAGACGCTGAGGGTCATCACGTCTTCATCGTCGGCCCCGACGGGTCGAATCGGAGGTAACAAGTCGTCGCAGCCTGGCAGCACCCGAACCAGTTGAACCCTAAACAAGTTGGGTGGCATCTGGGTACCGTGGAACAAGGGGTTGCCCGGTTGAACGATTTTGCCCTTGGCGACATCGACCAACTCGTTGTTCACGAAGTGGAGGAGAGTGCACGGAACGTCGGCGGCGCCCTGCGAAAACATGTAGGGCGTCAGGGATGCCCAGTCAAAGGCAAGGAGATGAAGTCCTCGGCCAAGAGAGGCTTAATTAGTTACCGTGATGATGGCGTCGAGCTCGGCTAATGTCGAGGCACCGCCAACGGCGGGCGTGCAGTTGACGGAGGGGCCGCTTGCTGAAGAGGTGCCGGCCGGCGTACACCCGGGTGCATTAAGCTCCCGTGCCGGCGTCGGAGACACCAATGCCGCCTCCGCCGGAGGCACCAATGGCCCCGCCATCGCATTATGCGAGTTGCTGGCCGTGAAGCTAGGAATCGGGGATGGCCCCTGTTGGCCGCCCGCAATCCACGCACTCAACCCCGAGATCAAGGTAGGCACAAGGGCGGTGATCGTCGCTCCGAGTCGTTGTTCCACTTGCTCTTGGACAATCTCCGGAATTCGCGCCACCTGTGCCTTGAGTTCTTGAACCTCTCGCGCCTGGCTTTCCGAGCTGGTCTTTTTCTCCTTCCGCACATCAGCGGTATAGTATGACCCCCATTTTGTCGACAAGCCTTTGCCGGCCACACGACCAGCTGACGTCGGCTTACTGAGCTTATCCTTGTTCTTCATTACATTCAACCCCCTATTTAGAGTGGTGTCCCAAGGGTTGCTCTTAGTCGACTCCGCGCTACTGCTTTCAGTCGCCTGCGGAAGGAATGTGAACCATTTAGAAATTTGGCTTCATTAATTAGAATGCAACCATATGGAGCTAATTACGCGGGGGTGTATTCCTTACCAGAACAAGCTCAAGCGTCCTGGTCTTCGGATCCGTGGTAAGCTCCTTTGTTATCGGGTCCTCCTTGTACCGGGCCCTGACATAGTTGCTAGTCTGCTTGTTACCGCTGTATTTCTCGAAGCGGGGCGGTAGGCCTTGCTCGGCACGGTCCGCGTCCTCCTTGTCCCATATAGGCTCCACCACTCTGTAACCGCCGGGAACGAGTGTGTGTTCCCCTATGTTCAGCTCCCGCATTTGTTTCCCCCACTCACTTGATTGGAAGCTTGCGGTGCTCGAGCAATTGATCTTGAAGTCGTTGTAGTCATCTTCGGTGATCGAAGGATTTTTATCCTTGATCTTCTGATAACTCTCACCTTTCTCGATCATTCTCTTCACATTGCTTTTCCAAGTAGACAGGGCCTTGCTCATCTTCGTGAGGGCAGCATTGTTCACTTTATTCCCTTTGAGGCTTGTGTTTTCAAATTCAGCGGGGAACTTGTATCGTTCGTGCAGCTTCGTGAAGAGGAGGTTGCGCAAATTCCCTCGGTCAGGATGCCTCAGGTTCTCGGTGTTGATCGAGACGGTGCTCCGGACAATGCACCCGAGCTAAAGCGAGTACCCCTTGACTATTCGTTCGGGCGCCGTTGGATTCCCGTTGGAGTCCACTTCAGTAACTTCCTCCTTGAGGGTGCGGAGCACGATCGGGCGCCGGTCCTTCCGTTGCCTCTTCGGTTGGCTGCCATCTGTGCATGCGCCGCCATCATCAGTGGTGGCATCCTCGGCGGCACCATCAGTGGTGGCATCAGTGTGGTCATCCTCGGCGGCACCATCCTTGGTCTCAGGATCGGTGGGGAAGGCGGCGGCCTCATACAAGTGAGGTTGTTCCTCCATCTCCTGGGACAGCTCCTAGAATGCCTTGCCGCCCGAACCCCCGGCCTCATCGTTGTGGGCCATGTTTCTCTCTAAATAGAAACAAAGTTTGGTCAAAAAGTTGGTTATTGTCAAGGAACAAGATCTCTAAGTTGACCAAATAACCTAATTCTCGAGGAATGTCGCCAAAAAGTTGGTTATTGTCAAGGAACAATTGAGAGATGTTTGTGATATTGCCTAGGTGTTTTGGGATAGAACCTGTTAGTGTGTTGTTGCTAAGGTCCAAGTCCACGTTCTCAGGGTAACCTAGTTCTTGAGGGGTGTGTCTAGAAAGTTGGTTGCTGCAAAGATACAAGGTTGTGAGTTTGGTCAAATTGCCTATGATGTTTGTGATATTGCCTTGGATCTTGAAGGCACTGTTGCATGATGCAGTGGTACAGCCAGCATGGGACCTCATCTTTGCAGGCTAATTTTCTAGATTGTAACACTGGGATTTGTGCACAAGCTAAGCTAGCTAAGACAGTAGCTTCCTTGCAACCCACAAAAGACAAAGGAAAAGGGGTGAAAAGGGGGAGATGGTTAGCTTTGATGAGCAGGCAACATCTTCCTAACCCCCTTCTTCTTGTCTCCTCTCACTATCTCTCTCACACACATGGCAAGCAAGGGTGTCTGAGTGTGTGAAAAAATACTAAACTAATCCAACCACTAAAGCAAATTAATTTTTATTTCGGTTGAGAATCAGGCACCTCCTAGGTCAAGAAAATTGGGCATGACCTTTGCTAATATTCTTGACCTTGGAGTGCCCCATTTCTCAACCGAAACGGAAATTAATCAACGTTTCAGGAGAAAGGGGTCATTTTAGAAGATCACAAGTAGCAGCAGCATCACTTGACAAAATCATAACTAGCAGCAGCAACTCGCAGATAGCAGCAGCAGCATCACTTGACAAGTAGTACAGCAGCATCAGTTGACAAGTAGTACAACAGCATCACTTTACTAAAAATGAAGAAGAAAAAAGGCAGACAATGTCATGGGGAATTTAATTATGCAACATCAACCTCGTTGACACCGCTAGCATAATGAAACAGACTCCTATTATACATTCGAACCAGCGGCGAGGGATCTTCTTGCTGGAAACTAACACCTAGAGGAAAACTCTGCTCCAAAAGCGCATATACATTCTGTTCACAGGTAATGGAGGGAGAGGAAGAGCCCTAGCCCTGTAGCACAGACCTCTCTCTCTACTAGTTCAAAAGAGCTGTTTGGGAAAAAAAATAAATACATAGTTGCCACAGTTCACCCTTCCAACAGGCAAAGAGAGCAGGAAAAAATACTATTCACATAGGCAAATCATGCTCAAGCTGTGGTCTAAAGAAAGATGAGATGCATATTCCTTTTCTCTGCATCTACTAAACAAGTGAAAATGGCAAATTCAATCAAACATGTCACTCCGAGAATTTAAGATTCTCGGTGCAGACAATGATTTCAGGGCCAAAATATTGAATCATGGGTAATGTAAGCATGTATTCAAACATAGGAAACTAAGTTTCCACATCCACATGGACTAAGCAATTTCACTTTGGCTCCAGAATAACAGCATGTAGATCATATTGACAAAAAAGAAACAGAAATATCAGACTCTATCTTTTACTGCACAAGCACTCTACAAGTGAACCAAAGTACTAGAAATGTAAAATATAATAACATAACCACATTAGCTACAAATCATTATATCTGCCGGTAAACACCTCAATCACGAAAGGAATCAGGCTAGCTATGTCAATCATTTTCAACCAGTCCACCCGACATGATAAACTAATTGATCTACTGAATTTCGGTTAAATCGGGCTTATATTTATCAAAATAACAATCCTACAGTACCCCATATATATGTCACATTGCCACTGTATTTTCAAAAGAAAACTTGCACTTTATCAAACTAAACACGCAGCTTGCTTATGTAATTATTTTATATGCAGTAACATTATACTAAAATATAATATCACAACAACAGCAGCCATGGAAGTGTATAATTTTATACTAGAATTGTATACAAAGATAGTCTTCAAATATTATACTACAACATTATACAAAGACAGTCTTCACAGAACAGAATTTGAAGATAGTCATCACAGAACTGCATATCCTTTCTAAACATTGTACTACTAAAATATACTACAAGTCCTGATGTTGTAAGTATCAATATGCAGTAACATTATGCTGTATATTTTACTACAAGCAAAACCAAGACTATATGTATATTATGGCCTGGTTGGTTTTGAAGAGGATAAGCAAAACCAAGACAGTTTGTATATTTTACTACAAACTAAAATATAACATTATGCTGTATATTATTCTACTACTCTAGTTTTGAAGAGGATAATCTAACTCTCGGGATAATCTAACTCATTATAACCTAATAATAAAGATACTACATTAGGTTAATCAAACCATAGACGGTCGCAACTGGTACAGAGCAAGAAACTCTCCCACAATTGAAACCAAATGACACTCTCTCCGATCCGAATATGAGTACTATAATATGATGAACTAGGCTGTTATGAACTAGGCTGTTCATGCAAATTATCATGCTCATATGGAGATGGGATGGGAGGAGGGAAGGGGATAGGGGTCGGGGCGGTAGCTTACCTTGGAGGAGCGGGCCGGGGTGGAGGAGGCGGTCGGAGAGGATAAGGATGCCGGGGAGTGGTGGTGGTGGTGCTCCGGCGACGTCCGGGCGGCGGTGGTGTGGACGGGGCGGCGTCCGGGCTGTGGGGTCGCGTCGAGGCGGCGGGGCAGCGTCGAGGTG
>NC_041384.1:707194571-707220697 GCF_002162155.2 Triticum dicoccoides
TTGTTTAAATAATAACAGTAATATTTTTTTTGTAAGACAGTAGCATTTAAAAAGCTGTTTGATACTTATTTTTTTATAAGACGGTGCGCGGGGTGCGGGGGGTCGGCGGCGGCGGTTGAGTAGGGGAATCGAGGGTGCGGGGGGTCGGCGGCGGCGGCCGGTGGACTGGGGGGGTGCTCGGCGGCGAGGGGGACCGGATCTGGAGGGGGATCGAGATCGAGTGTCCATGAAATTTAAAAATATTCATGATAGTTCAAAAAGTACCCATGAAATACAATCGAGAAATGAAGGCTACGATTTAAATACAATCGATCTTAGCTAGCTATCTGTTCAGAATCTTCTTGCCCTTCTTTTTCGCAAATGGAGTTCTTCTGTGGAACGGACGTCCTTTAGGTAGGGTGGTCCTGCTTCTTCTTGTGGTGTATGCTGCTACTTCATCATCGTCGTCATGTTCGATCCTCGGGTCGCCGTACTTGTCGAAGTCTTGCTCATTGGCTACTCCATCCATTCCGATGATCTTCCTTTTGCCTCTCCTCACGACAACACGACTGGGCTTTGGCGGGTCGGTAATGAAGAAGCATTGGTCCACTTGGGAAGCCAGTACCCATGGCTCATTTTTCGCGGTGATGTTTGCGCCCGCGGTCTTGGATTTGGCTTCGGGTATAACCATGGTGGTGAAATACCGGTCTTCTTTTATGACGTTCTTGGCCCATCTGATATGGAACATCGGGACCTTCTCTCCAGCGTAGCTCAGCTCCCAGATCTCCTCGATCCTTCCGTAGTATCTGTCCTTGTCGTTACCGGTGTAGGATTCCATCGTTACCCCGGAGTTCTGATAACCATCGCTCTTCATGTCCTTGGCCTCGGTGTAGAATGTGTAGCCGTTGATATCGTACGCCTCATAGGTCATCAGGTTGTGCTCGGCGCCCTGTGACAAGGCGAATATGAGTTGTTCTTCCGCGGAAGAATCCTCATGTAAAGGGTACGACAGAAGCTTCTGCTTGAACCAACGCGTGAAACATGAGTTGTGCTCTTTGAGTATATCTCCGTCCGTCCTTTGTTGGCCTCGGTCATTGTACGTCTTCTTAATAAAGGTTTCGTGCTCTACCACCCAAGGATCGACCACGTCTATGTGTTGTAGCGCGACTAGGTTTGCTCTTTCAAAGTCGGCGAGTCGACCCTCGAAGTCGACATGCATTTCGCGGCGACCCTCATGGTGACCCCATCCAGCGAGCCTGCCGAGGTGCCTGTTGACGGGCAGACCAACGGGGTTCTCGATGCCTAGATAATTCGTGCAGTAGGAGATGCACTCTTAGGTCAGAAAGCCCCTAGCTATGCTTCCTTCTGGACGTGAAATGTTGCGAACGTATCCTTTGATGACACCATTCATCCTTTCGAACGGCATCATGCTGTGCAGGAACGTCGGCCCGAGTTGGATGATATCCTCCACTATATGGACCAGCAGATGCACCATAACTTCGAAGAATGCGGGCGGGAAGTACATCTCAAGCTCGCATAGTATCACCACGATCTCTTCCTGTAGCCTTCTGAGTTGCCTCACGCCAATCGACTTCCGAGAGATGACGTCAAAGAAGTTGCATAGGCCAAATAGCGTTTCACGGACGTGCGCGTCCATGATCCCACGGATTGCAACTGGAAGTATCTGCGTCATCAGCACGTGACAGTCGTGAGACTTCATCCCGCTGAACTTCTGCTTTGCTGGGTCTAGGTATCTGCTTATCTTCCCCGCGTAACCGTAAGGAAGTTTTACTCCTAGGAGGCAGGTGAAAAACTGCTCGATCTCCTCCTGACTTAGAGTGAAGCACGCGGGAGGGTAGTCATTTCCGGTCTTCTTGGCCTTTTTGCCTTTGCGACGACTTTCTGTGTCCTGCTTCGCCTCATCATCATCATCATCATCATCATCATCATCATATATAACGTGAAGCTCCTGCCTGATGCCCATTGATTTCAAGTCTGCCCTTGCTTTCGGCCCATCTTTGGTCCTCTCTGGCATGTTGAGCAGGGTACCAAGCAGACTCTCGCACACGTTCTTCGTGATATGCATGACATCAAGGCTGTGAGGCACACGGTGGATCTTCCAGTACGGCAAGTCCCAGAAAACAGACCTCGTTTTCCATACCTTCAGCAGCGGCTCTGGCGCCTTTTGCTTCTTTCCCGGCAGTGGGCAGTCTTTCCAATTTTTCAACAGCTTGTCTATTTCCTCGCCGCTCCTCGTACACGGGCGTTTTCGGGGTTCGGTTTCACCATCGAACAGATCCTTGCGTTTCCTCCACGGGTCATCGTCGCGAAGCCACCTTCGATGTCCCATGAACACGGTTTTCGAAGACCCAGGATCTCTATCTAGCTGGCGATACGTTGTGTCATCCATGCACCTTACGCATCCAGAAAATCCGTGGACTACCTGCCCCGCAAGATATCCGTAACCGAGATAGTCGTGCACCGTCGTGAGCAGTGCGGCTCTCATAGGGAAATATTCTTTCTCTGCGGCGTCCCACGTATTGGCTGGCGTTTTCCACAGCGTGTCAATCTCCTCTTTCAGCAGCCCCAGATACAGATTGATGTCGTTCCCTGGTTGCTTCGGCCCTTCAATTAGCATACTCATGTGAATGTACTTCCTCTTCATGCACAACCAGGGGGGAAGGTTGTACATCCACACGAACACAGGCCAGGTGCTATGTGTGCTTCTCTGGCTGCCAAACAGATTGACTCCATCGGTGCTCGCGCCCAGCATGATGTTCCTTGGATCGTTCCCAAATTCTGGGTATTCGAAGTTCAACGCTTGCCACTGGCTCGCATCCTTAGGGTGACTCAGCATCTTGTCTTTTTTATCTATCTCCGGATCATTTGCGTCATCTTCTTGCTTCTTCTCCTCCCTATCCGCGTGCCAACGCAGGAGCTTTGCTACCTTAGGGTCCGCGAAATACCGCTGCAGACGAGGAGTGATTGGAAAGTACCACACCACTTTTCGAGGAGCTTTCTTCCTCTTCTTGTATCGAGTGACACCGCACACCGGACATATGGTAGACTCCGCGTGCTCGTCCTGATAAATGATGCAATTGTTCATGCACACATGGTATTTCACGTGCGGTAAATCCAGAGGACACACGATTTTCTTCGCCTCCTCCAAACTGGTCGGGCACTTGTTCCCCTTGGGAAGACGTTCGTGCCAGAATGACATGTTCTCGTCGAAGCATGCGTCGGTCATTTTGTGTTTTACCTTCATCTCCAGAGCCATGAGCGTTACTTTCAGGCGGGTATCCTCGGGCCTGCATCCTTCATACAATGGAGGAACCGCGTCTAACTCAAGTTGATCCATCTTGGCTTTCTCTCGGGCGGCAGCTCTTGCGTTATCCGTCTGCTTGAGAAGCAGCTCTTGAATATGAGGGTCCTGCACCCAGCCCATCGATGGTCCAGCGTCGTCTGCTCCGCCGGCATCATCATCATGTCCTGCATCTTCTACATGATGACTGTGTACAGCATCACCGTCGTGATCATCTCCTGGGGATTCTTCGTCTTCTCGCCCCCCCGAGCCGCGGTGGTTGTCTTGCTGCCCTTCCTCATTTCTTGCCCGGCCCCCATGGACGACTTCGTAGTCATCTTCATCACCTTGCCACCGATAGCCATCCATGAAACCACGCAAGAGCAGGTGGTCCCGCACCTGCCCGGAATCCGGGTCCGCAATAAGGCTATTCAGCTTGCATCTTCGACACGGACATCTTATCTCCGTCTCGTTCTTTTGAAGCATCTCGGCCTTCGCGGACCTCAAAAACCTATTCACGATGCCTTCGGTCATCGTGCGGACCATGGTCGCCTGCGGGGTAGAGCAAAACGATATTTTAGAACCAAGAAAAAATTTGGCATGACTTTCCCTAAAAATAGGACCAAAAAGAATGCTTAATGCCAAAATTCTCGCCGAAACGGAAATGAATCAACATTCTGGCAAAATATTGGCAACTATCGCATTTCAAATACCGGTACACCTCCAAACACAAACACATATGCAACATCACAAACATATGCAACACCACGAACATACATAGATCTAGCTAGGCCATAAAAAGTGCATGTGCACATTGTTGTAGGGTGAACAACATAAATATAGCTCCCCCCTTACTTACCTAGCAAAATAAGGTAACTTAACCACTTAATTTGAATGAATCTATGGTGGAAATGAGGTGAAAAAGAGGAGGCACCCGAGACAAGGAGGAGGCGGTGGAGAGAATGAAGTGGGGAGAAAGTGAGTGTGGGAGGAGAGGTTGTCCAAAATATCTTGTTGCTGCCCACTTACTAATGGCGCACCAGCAACAAATGCGCCATTAGTAATCCAGGTCACTAATGGCGCACCCCCTGGTGGTGCGCCATTAGTACTTTTGCAAAAAAAGGAATAAAAACAATAATAAAAAAATAACATTAGTGGCGCACCTTCTGGCTGGTGCGCCATTACTAGTTACAACTAGTAATGGCGCACCACCAGTGGATGCGCCATTAGTATGTTTGGACATGCGCACTAGTTCAAAAAAAATTGGTACTAATGGCGCACCGTGGGCAGGGTGCGCCATTAGTAGTTTCAACACTAATGGCGCATCAGAAGGTGGTGCGCCATTAGTATATACTAATGGCGCACCACAAGTCTGGTGCGCCATTAGTGTCATTTCCATCTATAGCCCTTTTCCTAGTAGTGCATCTCTTTCTCCTCGGCGCAGCCTATCGTCAGCATCATGCATCACGGCCTCTAAATCTTTCATTTTCTCCTCCAAGCCTTCCACTTCGTCCTGGAACCCCCACAGCAGAGCGATCTCCTCATTCACAACCTCGCCAAGCTTGCTAGCCAGTTGTTTCACCCGCGGCACTCGCAATCATGCCCAAAAGCTCCGCCATTGCGGGCAGAAAGCTTTTGTTGCTCCCTCCGATGTAATGATGCTATTGTGTTTGTGTGCAGAATGCCTGTGGGTGGACTAGCTAGGGGCTATCTGAGTTTGTAAATATTTATACCACTCTGTTTCAGCCTTTGAGGAAAGGATCAAAGTTGAGCACCCGATAGCTTGTAACATGGTCTTGTAAAGGGAAATTCTGCTGCGTTTTGTTTAGCCTGGACACGAGAGCGCGTACAAGGGTTAAAATGGCAATTTCAAAGTAGAATTAGCCCGTGTAAATTAGAGATCATTCGATTTGAAGAGTTGCAGATACATTCCACAAACTCAAACGAGAAACTGAACATACTTCATAGGATAATCCACATGGCAGAAGGACTAAACTCGCAGCCAATGTGTCAGCTCGAATTTCTTCGAGAAATGAGGGCATGAATTTGGTTATTAGATCTAGTAGTATCAACTAGGAGCAGCCAATCACAACCGGAAGAAAACCGCGAGGTAGGTTCAAGAGAGTACCTCAGGCGGCGTACGTGCGGCGATTCTCCGCCTCTGCGCCGCCTGCTCTGGCACCGCAAGCCCCACGTCGCGCTGCCGCAGCGGCGTGCCCAACCATCCCCCCAGGTCCCCCACACCGGCCACCGCAATCCTCCCAGAGTCCCACTCCCACGGGCGGCGCCGTTCATCCCCGCATACATGGTCGCGGTAGATTTGGGGAGGAAGATGGGCTCACCTGTTTTTTCGGAATTAGTAACTGGCTAACGTTCGTTCAGAATAAACTGCCAGCGAACGCCCTAGCTGCCACACGATTTTGATCCTACCATGTACTAGTTTGGATGGCTTTTTCACACTCGAAACTAAAGGAATATCATGATACTTTTACAAAAAGACCACTCAGGTCCTCCAGATACACTAAAACTGCGAGACAGACATTCACAAATGTCATCTCTTATGCCGAACGTTCGCTAGATATGGCAACCAAGGCTTTGTTCACCTATTTTTTACCCGTGGAAAATCTTAACTCACACATTACTTCCCAGGTTGATTATTTACCTCGTGAACAATGACTTGGGGTCTTGGGTCCATCCGCCAGTGAGACAATCCTAAGAAAAACCATAGAACACTTCGAAAAGTGTGACAAATAACGATTCTTCTAATTAACAGGTACCTGAAAAAAGTGTCAGCCACATCCGCTTCACACGAGGCTGAAGGCAGCGGTGACGTGAGGAGCGGTAGCGACGAGCGCTGACCACAGGGAGTCCCAGCCGTGTACGAGCAGGAACCGGCAAGAGTGAGTAAAAAATAATGGGGGTTAGCGCGAGGGGTCGCCTTAGCTGTTCATCAAACCAGAGCTTAGTGGAATGGCCAGGGCGGCGGCCAGCATAGTAAAGGGGGGAGGTCGAAGGGAGGCCAGGGCGGGAAGGCGGCAGTAGCCACCGGCCGTGGGGGGTGGAGGCGGGTGATTAGGAATGGGTTGATTGGCGGCTGCGTGGGGAAGAAGAAAATGAAGGTTGAAGATGAAGAGGGTATGATTTATTTTATATCGTACAATAAAGATCTAACGATTAACAAAAGTGACTGATGCAAACAAATTTTTCATGTGGCTGATGTATAGGCGCTCCGGGGCTTCCGGCAAATAATCTAATCCTCTAGCCGGTAGATATCCAGGACATATGACATAGCTCCACTTGTGTTCCATGGTTGGATGAAAAAGATGGCAGGCTACCAGCCTCGTCTTCTTTATGGAGAAATATTTGAGAGAATTCTTTATTTAGCCCTTTGTTAAACTTTGCTTCTCTATTTGGCCCCAAGAAATATCTTCTTCCCTATTTGACACTAAAAGTAAATTTTGTTCCTTATATGACATTCTCGTCCATTTTACTCACCAACGGTGTTACTTGAGACATGAAAATACAGTTTTGCCCCTCATGTTGAAAAAGGATTAAAAACACTGTTTTGGCCGATATTAATAGAAACAAAGAGAAAATAATACAGGAGACATTTTGCTTAGGTCTCGACTATCGCTGCTTGTGCAAGTGCTGTATGGCAACCCTGCTGGCCGATGTTTTTGGCTCACATGAGTAAAGACACGAAGCAGCGCACAAGTCTGGGAAGTAAGCAGGTGGATGGAATTTTCAATAGGCTGGCATACAACCTTACGTATGTACTCATCAAACTTGCTAATAACCGCCGGCTGGACTGATTGATCTTGAGTAGCAGTACACTAATCATCGCGCTAGATTGATTGATCAAACATATGTGCACGCAAACAGGTGACAGGACACCGATTTGATGGCTGGACAGGACACCGATTTGATGGCTGGACACGAAGCAGCGAGGACATCGGCGGCTTCTCGCCGGACCGGGACACGTGCGCGCACATCCCCGAGGACACGCAGTTATTCTCTTGGTGCTAGCTTACTGTGTTTTTTTGGCATAGTCCTCTCGCTTAGAGGCTAAACAATCCATGTACAGTAGGCTCAGGCCTAAACTAATTTGTTAAGATAATCCTCAACAAATTTAAACGGCACACTTGGTGCTGACTCATATACTTTGACTTCAGACCCAACATTTATTGTTAGTGCTAACCACCTTCACTAGTAAATCATGATACATCAGCCTAAATAAATATTATAAATACATCAGACAACTGCACGTATAGAGTCTTTTTATGTTTCATTTGACACTGTTAGTGGGCATTACGGACAGAAGTGTCAAATAGGGAACAAACTGAAGATGTAGTGTCGTAAAGGGAAGAAAAACTTTTTTAGGGCCAAACAAGAAAGCAAATTTTAAGAAAGGGCCAAATAAGAAATCTCTCGAGATATTTAGGTCAATTCAGCTTCAGTAGATATTTTTGTTTCATCGTCTTGTCTCGCTAATTATTTTGTATAGTTCAATTTCCAATACAACATCTATGTGGCTTGCAATGACCAAAATGTAAGAGCATCTAGAAGCTAATTTGACCCCTATACATCTGCGGACGCGTTCAAACGTTGTCCGGACGTGTATGCCAAGGTCTCATTTATCCGTGCATGTAGCCATGCTCTTCACTTTTTCTCCTATATATCTAGTCACATGCATATGATTGATGGGTATGTTTAGAGAAACAAAAAAACTGACAAAAAGAGAAGTGGTAACAGATAGGACAAATCAAACTTGTTGGACTTCCCAAACACACCCGAACGCCCTCATATCCTCCCTACCTATGGGTTGGATATGAGGGTTCATATGGACAACTCGGACATATTTAAATGACTTGAGGGGTCCGGATGATGATTGTTTTCTTCTTCTTTCTTCTGTCTGGACATTGTCTGAGTTGTCCACCCGGAAGTACAAAGGAAATGCAGCGGTCAGGTTGCAGATGCTCTAAGTATGCTTTGTATGACATTTTGTACAAGCTTCAAGTCAACTAGAGTCTTTACTGATGCAACATGTTTTTTCCATATATAGATCTCGGAAGAGGACTATCATCTCAATTGATGAAAGAGAAAATGAAAATAATGTTTTTTCTCCAGTAATGAAAAGAATGGTTAGTCGACCTTTTTATGTTCTCTAGCAAGGGAACTTGCCGTTGCTTTAGATCAGAAAGTTCTATTTCGGTTACACCAAAAGGAAAGTGAAAGACACGAAATGCATTGGTATGGCTGGGCTTCCACCTGCCCCCAAAGATACCGACCCCTTCGGCACAAATTGTTTTTGGTGGAAAATCACATGCCTAATTTGCACTAAAAAGGTCGAGATTGGTATCCAAGTCAAAATTAGATCATCACATCCACATTCGGGGCTACCAATCCAGCCAGAAAAAGAATGCGGAAGAGTTTCGAACGAATACCTCTGGTGGTGTGCAAGCGGCCGCCATAGCTTCATTCACCGCATCCGTGCAGTAATCTTGTCATGCATCGCTGAACAAAGGCCTATATTCGGGGCTAGGAATGCAGAGCCTACCGGCCGGCGATATGGCGCTAGGTCCCGCAATCGCCCACTCCCTTCGTCCTCCATTCAAGACCATTGAAAAATAAAGTAAATGCTAGTCCACAACACATTTGGATAGATGCGGATTTTTTATTTAAAAATAGTTTATTTCATTTTTTACCCCACGCTTCACACTTGTTACAGAATTGATCTCAATTTAAGAAAATCATCAAAATATACCCCAATTAAGGAAAATTGCGTCGCATTTACCCCTTTCGAACTTTTTCCTCAATTTGATGCTTAGTTGGCATACCACCTCAATGTTTTTTTTTCTGGTTTTGATTATGTTTTTCTTTTCAAAAGTGAACTGGTCAAGCACACCGAACCTGTTCCGATTTGCTCTTGTGGTGGACCCCACGTCTCAGCACAGGAGAATGATATATGTGAAACATAAATCGTTGCGAAGGTATTAAGACACATGCCCTTCTGTATATAGGTCGCTCGCATGCGCCATTTGCGTTAGTGTCAAATGATAGATAGAAACCCTACTATCTTACAGGGGTGTCCCTCGTTGGCTGCCCGTACAAGTTGGTCACCACCAGTCCATATTCCACAATGGCACTATATGCACCACCTCTGCGCTCATCGGCAGGAAGACCTGGTTTGTTCCCCCGGCCCCATGGACGACTAGGAGCACGCCTGCAAGTTCACCAGCACCGACGAGGCGCCAAAATTAATTTAGGAGAGATGTAAATGCATGATAAATATATAAGATTTTTTTGCCTCGTCAAAATTCAACTGATGCCTAATGTTCCTTCTATATGCTAACACCAACAACAATAAAATATGCACATAAAAAACATTGAAACAAAGAATAATAAAAAGTAGATGCCCGGCATTTATTTGACCAAACAAGATATGTGATATTAATACCATCATATGAGAGAAATGAATGCAATATCATTGCGACTCTACATAAAAACTAGCACTAAATTTGAACAATATGAAATAAATACCGGTTATAAAAAAGAGTGCACGACAATATATAGAACCTGGATGATGTGGAAACAATAATGTAGGAGATATACATGGATGTGAGATCATTACCTAAGATGTGCAACATTTATTTGACCAAACAAAATATCTATATCTTCTATAGTATTGTGGTATTAATACGATTGAAAGAGAGAAATAAATGCAAGATCGTTGCCTAATATTTAACTATGACTCTATATAGATACTAGTACTACATATAAATAACATGAAATATATACCATTTATATAAAAGAGTGTATGCATTTATGTAGAACCATAAAGATATGAAAACAATAATTTAGAGGAATATTTGGATGCAAGATCATTACATAAGATGCTATTGGGTCTCTCTAATAAATAGCAGTGAACGAATGAGTTCATTGGCAAGACAAAATCACATAGGAATAGAAGAAGGAAGGAGGAATAGAATAGAAGAAGTAATCTCTTTGTTATGATGGCACTCACCAAGAGCACTACAACACGATCGACAATTGTGTAGTCTGTGGTTATTGCATTCCTGGTGCTTGCTATGATATGTTCTACCTTGCGATCCTGCCATGCACGCAGTGGTATGCAAGACATCTCCTTATTTCGAATTTATAAATTTGCTAATGCTTTGGTACACCCGCTTAGAGAAGTTTACACGAATGTTAAAATTGCATTAAAAAGGATATTTGTGTACATTGATGATTAACTAATTATAACACATATCTTCCTGATAGCTCAATCAACAGACCAGAACCAACTGTGTGGCAGCTCAATCTAGAACCAACAATGGCTAGCCTTCTCTATGACAACCACTGCTCCGTGGCCTCCCAATACCCCACAAGAAGGACGTATATCATGCTCTCGTAGTCTTCTTGATTATTGATAGCCCTACTTGTTGATCATGTTTGATGGAGTGTGTTTTAGTTTTTTCAGTAGCTAGTACGGTAGGTAGAATAGAGCTTGAACACGAAATTTGAATTGAAGACCATTATATGTCCCAAATCAGTGTAGGGTAGGAGACTTAAAAGATCAGAGTTTGAATATCAAATTAGATCGCTAGCGGGTGGCGGGTGTACGCGGAACCATTATGGCGCGACAGACTTGCAACAAGTCCACCCTCGACAGTGCTACCCATGTCTATTGCTGCAGCAGCCTGCAGATCAAACATTGAAACGATATATTTGGACATAAAAGACTATACTATCCTTTTTTGATTGAAGGGGTAACCCTTAATGTCCAACTTTGGTCTTCTAGGCAAGTTGTACACTTTTATAAGGTGGTGTGCATAAGTAAACCTCTATCAACCTATCAAAAAAATACTTGTTTGATAAGTGTGTACTACATGTGTATTTTGCAGAACCTAATAAACCGCCGGTGTGCGTGCGGATGGATCCATGTTTCGAGCGCACTACATGCTGGGAAATGTGCGTGGATATGGGTTTCCGTGTCCCTCATCCCGATTTGTAAGGGGAGTGTAGATCGGCTTTGTTGCTGCCTAGACAGGACCCGTACAACTCATTGATGGTTCTCTTCCTGAGCTATGCCATGCTGAATAATTGTATGCTTGTGATGAGCGTGTGCTGATCTTAATAAACATATTAATTTTTTCATATTGTCTATTGTCTAAGTTATGCTCACAAATATAATGATTATCATCTATTGTTTGTCATTTTTTTATTTGGAGAAAGTCTATTATCTGCCTTGTGCATGGAAAATATTGTATATTTCTGTCCATGGGTGCATGTCACTTTCATTTGCAGGCTCATTTGAGTTATCAGTAGCGTATCTAAAGCAACCCCCTTTTAGACCATAAAACATTTCTTTTCCAAAAAATAGCCCACTAACTTGCACTGGTTTCCCATCACTCAAATACTGCTCGTTAAAATGAAATCTAATGAACATCACTCCCCCGTCCCTAAATATAAGTCTTTTAGGGATTTCACTACAAACTAGACACTGAGCAAAATTAAAGAATCTACACTCTAAAATATGTCTATATACATCCGTATGTAGTTTATAGTGAAATCTCTAAAAAAACTTATATTTAGGAACGGAGGGAGTAGAACTAAATAGAAGCAAGAAATAAAATTTCAAATAAATCCCTAAACACTAGCCACACAAACAAACCTTTCGACGTCTCAACGTGAAAAGTCCAAGCTCCAATGTTTATGTTCATGTTCATCACTTGGTTGTGGGTCTTATGGCGGCTCCACTTGCAAATTTCTTTGTGTTAAAAAAAATCTGCTCAATTCTGAAATTTGAACTAGCATAACTGGACCCTGTCTCAGAAGCTGCCTTCCTATATGATCTATTTGCCTTCTAAATCGTTTCACGAGCTTTTTCTTTTTGAGAATCAAATCATTTTTTTTTGCGGTTGAGAATCAAATCGTTTCACGAGCTGGTTCCTGGTTGCAGCAAGCAAGGCCTATAGCCCACGTGAGGAAACAAGCGAATGGGTCCTGCTTGCAGTGAGAAAGGCCCAGATGGCAAGAAAATGCTCAAACTGGCCCAGTCAGAGCTTGTTATATTTTGCAATTTGCCAATGTATTTCAATGTTTTCAACGATTCCGGCGGCTTGAGCAGCTCACCATAGTTCATCTAAATGGCAAGGTCGAGCCCGGGCACAAGCCCAGGGTGCCCGCAGGGTAAAATCGCCCCTGCACGCCTCACTGCCCACCTGGGCCGCCCATGAGTGAATCACCCCCGCCGCCACTCTGTTTTGGGTTCGTGAATGTGAAAAGGGATCTAGATAATGTGAGAGCGAGAGACAGCCAGCGGGTGCCGTTAGTCACTTGATGGACGTGGCGGTCAAAACCAGGCCATGTGGCCCATTTTAGTCAAAACAGGGTCCACACCACAGTAAAACTACCTTAAGCATTATTAGAGACAAAAAGTATCCGGTTTAGATAATCAAGTGACTGACTATTGGTTTTGACGTTGAAGGACGATTTTTTAAATTTCGGAAAAGTTCGAGGACGAAACATATACTTACCCCTTTAAACTAAGCAGACCATTTTTATGTATGCAATGCAAATTACACGGGTCGAGGGGCGAAGCTATCAACATGATAAGGTTTGGCCAACATCATACCTAAATTGCCGTAAAAATACTACCCTCTCCGTCTCAAAATAAGTGTCTCAATTTTATATTAGTTTTAATACAAAATTATACTAAGTTTGAGACACTTATTTTAAGACAGAGGAAGTAATATACTATGTATATATACTGCTCGGTTGACTACTTGTTTACGAGACAGAGAGAGGCGGCAGGGCAAGGGCTTAGGGCACGGCGCACGGGCATGGCAGGTCGACAGGTCTCAGGTGTCTCAGGTGCTAGCTAAGAGTATGTACACTCAGTGCATGAGCAAGCCATTTAAACTAAACTTGCCCAACGCCCATGCTTCTTTTTTAGGAATTCTGGCCGTTAAGACCAAAAAAGAAGGCAAAAAATAGCTCAACTCAGCAGTACTGTAATTTGGCAAGGAAATTCGATTTGTTCGAGCAGCAATTGGGTTAAACTAAGTGTCGGGATAAGATATACTAATTTGGGAAACCACCAACGCCACGTCGATCAGGCCGCTCCGTCTCCTTGGTTCGGCATGACTCAGGAGTTTGCGCCATGGCCAGGGTACCTGCCTCTGCTGCCTCTGGCGGCAAATTTGACAGTTTTGATCTCTGGACGAAATCAATTCACAGAATGAACTACTCGTAAAACTATTTCACTTTCCTGACTTTTTTGTGTAGCGCCCGCCACGCAGGCGCCAAACCCTACGGTGCAATGTCTAGCTCGGGGACGTTGCACGCCAGTCCACCGTGGCAGCCCCTGGGCCCGCACCCAGCAGTGCAGCGCCTAGCGCTCGGCCGCTGCACTGTGACTTATCCACCGCGGCGGCCCTCTCCTCCCCCCCACCCCATTGCACCACCAGCTACAGTTACAGAAACAGCATAGCCGCGGCAGCGGCCCTCTCCTCTCCCCCTCTCAATCCTTTCTCCCAAATTCTTCAGATCTAACGATTTGGTACATGAATTCCTTCACCAATCTATCCTAGAAGGTACTCTCCTCCGATCCCCTTCTTTCTATCCATAGAATGTATGATATTTTGAAGATTTGGGGAACCCTTGTTTGAATCTTGCATGTATTAGATTTGGGGAACCCTTGTTAGATTAGAATGTTGCATGTATTAGAATCTTGCATGTATTAGATACCTAATTTAGCAACCCTAGTTTAGTATATTTTATTGAAAAGATATGGTTTGGATACATAGGTTGACATGTTATTTTATATGTAAAAGAGATTTGTATTAAATCTTGCATGAAGTAGGCCTAGTTTAGTTTATTTGTGTTGAAATTATATTTGTATTGACAAGAATGCTTTGGATACATATGCTTTGAATTTTGTATGTACTAGGCGTACTTTAGTTTATTTGTATTCAAAAGATAATCGTGTTGACAAGAAACCTTTCTTTCAAAATTGTTAGGATGGTTTGGCTTCTCGATTATCACTGGGACAAACAACACCGGTCGTACGCTATGGCGGTGGAGCAGCGGGTAATAATGAAAGTGGTCGGTTTTATGAATTTCATGTTTATTTCAAACACAAATGCCCCATATGTAATGTTATGATTTTTTTGTTTGTAGGAGCTTGCACCTCTGAAGCTTCGTTCTCACGGGGTCACCCTTGGGTGGATGCGCTATGATGAGCGATACACACCGTATGTAAGGGAGAAAGGACTTCTCCCTTTCATTCAGATGGTCAGACGGTCGACGCCACCCAACAATGCTCCAGCACTCACCGCGCTTATTGATCATTGGAGGCCGGTGACACACAGTTTCCATCTTCGGACCGGGGAGATGACCGTGACGCTCCAGGATATTGCTATGATCACCGGTCTTCCTATCGATGGGAATCCTCTATTTATGAGCACCGATTCTGATGGGTGGCGCGCGCAGATGAATGCCCTTATTGGTATGGTTCCTCCGGAGCCTCGGGAACCAGCAGCAGAAGACAAGAAGGAAAGAGTCACAGCACGTGCTCCTTTCACATGGATTACTGAGCACTTTGGTACTTGCCCTCGGGAAGCTAATGAGGACACGGTCAAGACATATGCTCGTGTCTACATGTGGTACGTGATATCCAGGACTATGTTTGCTGATGGCACAGGCAAGAATGCTCCATGGATGTGGATGACGGCTTTGACCGTCTTCGATAGCAATTGGATTTGGGGTTCGGCGACACTGGCTTACTTGTATAGACAGGTATGAAGTTTTTTCTTTTTCACTTCATTGCTACATTATGAATGCGATCTTGCTCTTAATTCAACCATGTTCTCTTTTATGTGCAGTTGGATGAAGCCTGTTGTAGGTCATCAGGAGGTATTGGTGGTTGTTTGCTCACACTTTCCATATGGAGCTGGGAGCGTTTGCCGGTTGGACGCCCGAGGCTCGACCATATGAACCATGCCCGGGTTTGTGGCGGCCATGGCTAACAACAACCTAGGGATTCGGTTGTATGCTTCCTCCCAAGTACCATACAACATCTTAAATGCCTCTTGCTTCGCCTTCCATGCCTTGCCGTACTTCACCTTCTAATGAAAGATGGCTTTCACAAGGTCAATGACATGTTGGACGCTCATTGTTGGAAGTGTGGATATTGAGTTCGAGAGCCTGTAAGCGATGAACTCGGACGTGAGTTGTCTATGGTCTTGGGACACAATCTTACCATCCACCCTTTTGCCTCGGCACATGTGAGTTGGCACACAACTCACTACGTGCCAAGTGGGACCTCCTTTCCATGGTCTTGCATGCACAATCCACGGACATATTTCGTCTTCACATGCACATGCAACCGTGTAGCGCACATTGACGTACGAGTGCACCACCTTCTGTGGACGATAATGCGTAATCGAGTAGTTGCTGAGCCACATCTTCAATTCCAAGAAGGTTTCGAACTTAGACCCTTTAGCAATCCAGTTCTTGTCGTCTCACAAATCACTGTGAGATCTTGGCCTAACCCCAAGAGATATAGATTTGCCACCATCAACAACAGCTTCATCCGCCAGACTAACATCCTTGAACAATGGTGTCTTGTGATCCCGACCGAATACCTTCTCGAAAGCTTCGGCCTCCTTCACTATGAACCCCTCCTCATCAACTTGTTCATCGGGACCTTCGTCATCCGAATCCGATGCATATGCACGGGAAAAAGGGATGGAATGGTCCATTGTCTCTTGCAAATGATATTTGTCGAGATCACCCACATTGTTGTCATGGAGATCAACTTCATTATCATCGTCCGCATACTCATCATTGTCCTCTTGCAAAGCTTCATCTTGGTTGATTGTAAACGGGCTCAATGTTGGCCTCACTTCTTGGGTCAAAAGAGGTTCAACAATTTCATCTCGCTTCAAGGGTGGGGGACTACTAGCAACCAAAGGGGAGGGTTTCCGGTTCAAGTCCAAATGCAAACTTGAATCAACCTTATTCGTTGCAAATAACTCAAGAGCCTTGTCAAGTGATTCGGCCACCGTTTCTTGTATGCAACCCAATGTTGCTCCGAGTGGACACGCATTGTCTTCCAACGGATGTGCATTCCAAAACCTACATTATGCCTTCCCTCTAACTCAATGATATCACTAGGGTCCATCCAATTCAAATCTTTCCTCACTTGTTGCAAGAGCTCCGCATATCTAGGACTACTATCAAACACCATGTCAAGCTCATCCAGGTCCGGTTCAATATTGCCTTTCAAGAAGGCGTCTTTGTCCCCATGATGAACAAACACACATGTTCTTCCCATCCCTATAAGGATTCAAACAACACAACGTAAACATTGCTTCCATGAGTACTAATTTAAGGATTAACACGGAATACAAACCCTAAAATATATATCAAACAACTACCCTAACCCTAACCATAACCCTAACAATAACCCTAACCCTAACCCTAGCACCAACATAAGAACACCCATAAGAATAACCCTAACATACTAACAAAGCCTAATCATAGGAAATTGGCTAACAAAGATCTCGCATCTCCATGCAAATCTCTAGATCCAAACAAAACTAGGGTTTCCTCAAACTAGCAACAAATGAGCAATTAGACGACATTACTTGGATCAAAACAAGGGGATCGGAGAAGATTACCTTGAGGGAGGGTTCACTTCGAAATCCACGGACAAATTCTTCAAATTTCCAAGATTTGGGAGAGGATTTGAGAGGGGGAGAGAGTGGGAGAGGGGGCAAAGCTCGGGTTGGGGTGTGTGGGGTGGGGGAGTGGGGGAGGGGGGCCCAGCCCCTATCTAAGTCACAGTGCAGCGCCCGACAGCTAGGCGCTGCACATTACAAGTGTGGCGCCTAGCTCGGAGGCGCTGCACATTACAAGTGTGGGTGCGGGCCCAGGGGCTGCCACGGTGGACTGGCGTGCAACGCCCCCGAGCTAGGCGTTACACCATAGGGTGTGGCGCCTGCGTGGCGGGAGCTACACAAAAGGGTCAGGGGAGTGAAATAGTTTCACGGGCAGTTCATTATGTGAATTGATTTCGTACAGAGGTCAAAATTGTCAAATTTGCCGCCCCTGGCTTGCCATCGCAATTGACAGCCTGCTCAGGACAGAGAACAAACAGCCAGAACAGAGGGTAGAGGAAAGCCAATTCTGGATAGACAGATAGAAATGACTGACCGGTGGATGCAAATATACGCACGACGACCCCTAAATTCCACCCCCGGTTCAAACAGTGAGGATACGAAATCAAATCCATTTTAAGGCCAATTCCTCCATCGGAAACCCCCAATCTGAAATCCAGGAAGAAACAGCCGCATCGAATCCCTTAAACACTGCCACTTGCCTAGCCCGAGTTGACTCCAGATTGACGGAATCTGATGCCAGCCCCCTTGAAATGATCACCGCACTGCCTGCAACTTCCTACTGAAGAAATCGGCCAATCCTTCTTGATTTTCAAATCATGTAGGAGAACTGCATGTGTTGTATTAAGAGGGAAGAGAAAAAACAGAGTAAAACCCAAAGACGACCACAACATTTAAAACAAAGGAGTAGGCAATCAAGGTCTAAACAAAATATGTACAGTGTTAAGATTAGCTGTTGCAAGAAGCCTTTGTAGCGCCGCCTCCTCCTTCACAAAAAGCTAGGGTTTCTGCCTTCCGCCGGTGTCGCCGCAGGTCCACCTTCTCTCCGGTGGCCCTAGGGACATGGGAGCGCGGTGGATCTCCGCAAGGGCCGGTGAGAGGGTTCCGTTTTTGGTCGTTTCTTTTAGTTTTGCTAGTGTTTGTGTCCTGCTCGGGAAGACGAGACGACAGCGGCTCCCTGAAGATGGAATAAAAGATCTCCCCGCCTAGCCCCCGTTCCGGCGGTGCGTCTAGCACCATTGGTGGGTGTCGTGGAATTGACACGGCAGCTGTCCTAGAGAAAGGACTTAGTTGTAGGGCCATCACAACTAGGAAGCTTAAAGAGGTTAATCGGGACAAAGGACACGAGAGGTTTTATACTAGTTCGGCCCTTACGATGAAGGTAAAAGCCTACGTCTAGTTGTGTTGGTATTGCTGGGGTTTCGATTACCAAGAGGCTCAACTCGCCGGCTTGGTTCTCGATATCTTGTTTCTTGCCCTAAGCCGCCACCGGGTCGTCCCCTTATATACACGGGTTGACGCCTGGTGGCTTACAGAGTGCCGACCTGCTCATAATCGTGTCCGGCTCGATGACTTCCTTTAGATGCCTTTCTTTACAAGTCTTCCCTTACATATGGTGGTTTATAATATCGGGCCTTAAGCCGCCTCCAGGCCTTTGGGCCTTCTATAAGGTTTAATGAATTATCATCTTAATGTTTACTAGGCTTCTTGTGTAACCCGCCATTGAGGCTGACCCGGCCCCTCCTGGGCGGGTCATAACTGATAGTAATATCCCCAACATTAGACCCCAGGTTGACTTTGAACTTCGTTCTTTGTCAATCTTCAATACTTAGATAAAAATCCATCTTCTTATCTTCGCTGAAGTTTTTGTAACCCGCCGTGATGTCATCTCTTGAAAACGCAAAAAACTTTCATGATGTAATCTCCCAACGGATCTTTTACCTTTAATGTTTCCCGAGAATCGAGGCGCCTGTCTAGCTGGATAACCATTATTCGGCTCTCCCTCAATTTCCGCGCCTGTCTGTTCACATCTTTCCCTTATAAATAGGCACGCCTCGGCCTTCTCGTTCTCCTCTCTCGCTCTGTCTTCTTCCTCTCGCAAACCCCCTGCTGCTCGAGCTTCGCCACCGCCGTGCTTCACCACCGTCTCCGTCGACGTTGGCCGCTGCATCAACCCGAACCGATCCAGAGAACGGCGGCGATCTCCGTAGAAGACCTGTGACTGTAAGTTCTCTTCTTTTCACTTCTCATATCCGCATTTAGGGTTTCCAGATTCCTTCATGTTCTTTCGAGTTCATCGCAGTAATATAAACACTATTCTGATCACGAGATCAGAATAATATTCTGATCACAACCTGAATTGCCTGAGTAACGCGCCGGAACTTCCCTGTGTACTAACCTGACCTTCTGGCTATCTTCGCAACCATGGCTTTCCCTGCGAGTTTTTCTGATCATTCGTGTTGTTTGTGATGTAAGTGTAATGTGGACACGTTTTTAGAGTCTAAATGATTGTTTTGATTCGGATTCTAGCACGTTAGCGGATTTGCTCTCGGGGTCGTGATGAACTTGTTTCTGTTAAAAGTTTAATGCATGTTTTGGATGTTGTCGAAGTTCTGGAACGATGGGGATTAGGTTTTAGTACGAGTTTGGAGCACAAATTCTTTGTTATTTCAAACAAATTTGATATCGCCCGTGTTCTTCATCCGCCCGAGATGCAACCCGCGCTTCTATTGATTTCTCGTTTTCTTTAAAGTTTGCTGCCTGATTTGCGTACTTTAGTGAAATTCGAGGCTTACTAATCCGTAAATTTTAATCGGGAGGGTCCTTACAGTTTGATTTCTAGTGATTTGATGTTGGCACTCCTGCGGGTTTCTGCACATGTTATTTTAGCGGTTTTGAAATTTACCCTCTGGTTCTTTCAGTTGTCGAAAGGTAGTTGCCAGATCATTTCCAAGGGGGTGCGGACGTGTTGCAATCTTGTGGAGATGATTTTATGCTTCAGACGAATTTGTTTGTTCATTATTTCTAGATCTTCTAATGGTCGTTGTACAAGCTGGACTTCTGCGTTTTCATGCCTGAACTTCTTCTTTTCCTTTGTTGGATCCTGTCAGGGCTGGGGCGGCTCGGGATCGGGATCGGGGGAGCATCAGGTGGATCCTGTTGGGTCTGTCCGGATTTCTGTGCTGGACTTCGGTGTTGTCATACCTGAACTTCTTCTTTTTTTTTCGCTGCAAGATAATGCAGCAAGTCCTTTGTATCAGAAACCCTTACTAGATTTTCTTCTGCAATTTTTGTTGTAGCTAGTGTGTAAGCGTGGAGCTGGACCATAGGAACATGCACCCTCTTTTTCCCTTAGTCAATGTTTTGGTATAGTTTTTTGATCATCCACTTATCTTTGGTAAGATCTGGACTTCTCTTTTTTTTATTAATGGTTGAACTTCTGGTTTTCCAGATTACATTCCACATTTGCAAGGCGAAGGCGCATGGTGCTCTATATTTTTCTTTGTTTGGTTTCCTTTCGTATTTTTTAATTCCTCAGATGTTCCTTTTTGTACTTTTGTGTCGTGAGCAATCATGGGATTAGCCCAAGTATGCATGCACTTTTTCCAGATCATGTAAGGGTCGTTTGTAGAAGCTGGACTTCTATCTTCTTTATACATGAACTTCTGCTTTTTCCTTCTTTGCAAAGTAATAAAGCAATTCCTCTGTATTTCCTTCTTTTTTATGTTAGTTTTCATTCTTTGCATTGGTTTGGATTTTTTTGACTTAGTCCCGTGAACAGCCATGTAATTGGGCGATGGATATCCATATTTTTTTTTATTTTTTTTTAATATGTTATTTGTACTTATAATAGTTGTTGTTCTTCACTTAATAACTATCCTGAACTTCAGTGTGATAATCGTTTTTAACATGTTAAATTTGAGGTTGTTATTTTTTGGATTTAAATATTTTATAGATATTGAAATTGGCATTGCGCGTATTGACCAATGCGGTAGCGCGAGGCCGAGCAGGGGGGACCCTCCCCTCCCCTTGCGAGGCCGAGACAGGAACGGGCCGGATCAGGCGACGACGCGGCGTGCCGTGTCGTCGCATGCGGAGGCGAGTCCATCACATCCATGACCCCACTATCCATCTTAGGGTTTTTAGGGTTTAGGGTTATTATGGTTTAGTGTTAGATATGAACTTCATCTGTTTTTGTACTTAAACTTCATCATTTTTTTTCTTAGGGTTTATTTATTCTTATGCCATTACTTCTTTTATTAGAGTACTTGAACTTCTGTTCTTTATTTTTTGAACTTCTTTCTGTTGTTTTTTAGGTGCATATTTATGTATGTATTTTTCTTCCTTTGGTAGTGCATTTGCCATCTATTTTTGGTTTTAAGGATATCAGCAGTGCTATCATGTGAAGTTATCTCATTATAATAGATGCATTCAAATGGTGCATTCATTTATCTATAGATGTATTTACTTTTTTAGCTGTTGGGGGGGGGGGTAAAACTGTAAATTCAGTGGCGCTTCAATTTCCACGACAGATAGGCATTAAGTGAGCATCTCCCTCGTCACCACCTGTCAGAAAACCCCTCTCCCCCTGTCGCTCGCTCTCTTCCCCCTCTCCGTTGCTCCGGTGCCTTCCTTGCCTCCAACTCCCCCCGATTTCTCCGCCCCTGTCCCCTTCCCTCGTGCTGGAGTAACCGACGCACGCCCCCGCTCCTATTTCTCCCCCACGCCCCGCCCTCCCTCGCCCAACCCGCTCTATTCTGCTTTGAAGCGAGGGCGGCAACTGCCTGCGCGGTTGCAAGGTGCGCGTGGCGTCATGGGGAGTGGAAGAACCGCCGCGGGATTCGTGTGTGCGGGGGTTGTTTCGAGTGGTACAAATGCTGCCCCCCGCCCTCCTAATGCTTGCTTTTAGTTTCGCCAGATCTGTCGAGTCCGCCTCCTGTGTGCTCTTGCGTCCGCCTCCTAACACTTGTTCTGATGGTTTGATGGGAGATTAGGTAGGGTTCTTGTGCGTGTGGTGGGTGGATTCCATTCCCCCGTGGTCAGATTTGTCTATGAGATGCTTGTGTGTGCTATTTCTCCATTCAGAGTTGATTGGATTTCATTTCCCCTTTGGTGATTTCAGCATTTAGATGCATGTGAGAGAGGGTGTGGTGTGATGGTTCATGTTGAATCTGATGTATCTAAATGTCTTAGTATTGTTGATTTCGAAGTCTAGATTGTGTCTGTCACATGCTAGTTAGTTTCTGGATTCTTCTTTTGTTTGTGCTTGCCTATATGTGCTACTGTTCATGTTTTCATACTTGTTGATATTATCTAGTTGTTTCATCCTAGGGTTTCATTTAGTTGTTTTTTGTATTTGTTGTATGATTTTCTACCTGCTAACTATATGCATTCTATCCCCTGTTTTTAGTAGGTTGTTCTAGGGTTTGGAGTTTCATTCATCAAGGGCGTTGTGTTGTCATGGCTTCCAAACCTTCTCCAGGTATCTTAATGTAGTTGGATCTTGTATTTTAAAGCAGTATTCTTATATATGTCTGCCCATATCTTCATTTAGTTTTCTTGTTGGACTGCCATTCTTATTAGTGTGAACTTCTAAGAAAGGTTATGTGTATGCTTTTTACCCTTAGCTTGAGTTAGATAGTGTTGCTTTACTTTTTAGTTGATGATTTGCAGGTGAAACTATGTCACCAAGTGTTGTTGGACTTCCCAAATGATTCATATTTATAGTGTATATCTTTTGTTTTTTTATTTGCTATCATGTTCATGGTATTGATATTTAGTTTGGTTGTGAAATACTATTTTGTGGTCATGCTACATATTTTTTATGTGCTATTTGCTTGGTTCACATAGTTGAACTTCTAGTTTTAATTATTGTTTGTTCATAATGAAATTTGGTTGAACTTCTGTTATGCACATTTTGTGTTTACTACTTTGTTATATATCGTTGAACTTCTGGACATTCATGTTATATGTAGTAGCCCCTCTGAGTGTAGATTGTTTTTATAGTTAGTGTGTAGATTTTAGTTTAATTGTTGTGTTTACTGCTTTGTTAGGTATTATTGAACTTCTTGTTATTGGACATTGTTTTCAAAGTAGAAGTCCCTTTGGTGTAGGATTGTGCATTAGAACTCAGCTGCCTTTTTACTTGCATTTTTTGTAGTTGGTGACGAGTTGAATAGTTCTGAAAAAATGCCTGCGATCAAGATGGAGCTTCAGAGGTTAATATGATGCTCCAATATCTGATGCGGCTAAATCACCCATTATCCCTTTGACTTTGATTGCCGAGGTTGTTTCGAGCCTTGAGAATGTTTCAAGCCTCAAGGATCTTGCTTCTGCAGCTCTTGCTTCACCTAGTATGTGAAACCCCTTTTCTTTTCATTTTTAAAGTTTTCAGCCATGTTTTTTTAGCTTGTTCATGTCGTTTGTTTTTGTTTTTGTTCATGAATTTTTTTTATTTTTTGCTTCGATTTTTTGTGTTTTTTGCAGATGTGTCCACAGAGGAGGAAGCTATGAACACCATCAACGATGTTTTATGTGAGTTGGGTTTATCAGAAAACCTTGTTGCAGCTGAGGAGGGGGCTCCCTCAGTCAAAGGTTGTGATTCCGTTTCGGATCCTTTGTGCTCTCTTCAGATGTCAGAGACGTAGTCGCATTCTGTTGATGGCACTGAACCTGTCACGCAACCCGAGGATGTGACTTTTCAGCTTCTCCTGGAGGACAAATGTAAGAGGAAGAAGCAAGAAAATTTTGACAAGAAGAGGGCGGCCTGCCTTGAGAAAGGTTCTGATGTTCCTGGATCTGTTCATGCGGCTGAGCTCACTGTTGAGGAGACGTGCCATGTGGTAGTGATGGCACGGTTGTCCCTGTTAAGAAGAAAATCAAGAAGACTACTGCGAGGAAGCTAGTAGTTGGTGAAGTTACTCCTCGGAGGAGCCCACGTGTTTCAAGGCCTGCAGAAGTTGTTGAAGATGAAGGGTTAGGCCTTGGTGGTACTCCACGCCGTAGTCCTCGTGTGCTTGCCACTGCCGCGCCTACACCTTCAACGCTTGGTGCTGGTGCATCTGGTAAGGGGAAGAAATGTGGCGTGAAGCGCAAGGTTCCACCTGCAAAGGTCAACAAGGGTGTGAAGAAGCGTTCGCGTGTTAATCCAGAGGACAGGGATGATGCTGATTTCAATGCTGATGATGAGGACGACGTCGATGATGATGCTGCCGCTAATTAGGTATGAATGTCTCATGTTTACTGTTTTTTAGAGCATTTGTCGATGTTGTTGTAGTTTTATTGTTTTTAGCATTGCCTTGGCGTACATAGCTGACCTTCTGCTCCATCTCAATATAGACGAATAAATTAGCCGACGTGCTTTACTTTTATGGTATTACTGACTTTGTGTACATAGTTGGACTTCTGGGTATATATATGAAGTAATTAGCTCAACTTGTTTTGTATACATGTTTGATTACTGCCTTAGTGTATATGGTTGAACTTCTGCTTTTTAAATTTACAACATTTTTGAAAGGATGTTCACTAGTGTTCATACATCACTACTAGGAAAAGGGCTATAGATAGGATTGACACTAATAGCGCACCAGGGAAGTAGTGCGCCACTACTATATACTAATGGCGCACCTGTTGGTGATGCGCCATTAGTGTGGAAGACACTAATGGCGCACCAGACAAAAGGTGCGCCACTAGTGATAATTTTTTTTCATTCTTACATACATACTAATGGAGCATCCGACCGAAGTGCGCCATTACTAGTTCTAACTAGTAATGGCGCACCGGACCAGGAGTGCGCCAGTACTGAATTTTTTTATTCTTTTTTTTTGCAAAACAACTAATGGCACACCGTGTCACAGTGTGCCATTACTAGTTCAAACTAGTAATGGCGCACTACTACGCGGTGCGCCATTAGTATATATATATTTTTCACTACTACACGACTATCTCGGTTACGGTTATCTTGCGGGGCAGGTAGTCCAAGGATTTTCTGGATGCGTAAGGTGCATGGATGACACAATGTATCGCCAGCTAGATAGAGATCCCGGGTCTTCGAAAACCGTGTTCATGGGACATCGACGTCCCCCTCGCTGCCGACGATCAACCACACCCTCCCCCGCTCCACCACCGTCGACGATCAACCGCACCCTCCCCCGCGCCACCAGCCGCCGCCGCCGACCCCCGGCCCGCACCCTCCCCCACTCCACCGTCGCCGATGACCCACCGCACCCTCCACTCCACCTTTTTCATATTCATAAATATTTTCAAATAACAAATTTGAACATATTTTTTTAAAAAAAATATTACTGTTTTTATAAAGAAAAATATTACTGTTATGATTTAAACAAGTTTGAACATATTTAAACACAAATAAATATCAAACAACATTTTAAATGCACTACTACACGACTATCTCGGTTACGGTTATCTCGCGGGGCAGGTAGTCCATGGATTTTCTAGATGCGTAAGGTGCATGGATGACAGAACGTATCGCCAGCTAGACAGAGATCCCGGGTCTTCGAAAACCGTGTTCATGGGACATCGACGTCCCCCTCGCCGCCGACGATCAACCGCACCCTCCCCGCTCCACCGCGGCCGACCCCCGGCCCGCACCCTCCCCAACTCCACCGTCGCCGATGACCCACCGCACCCTCCACTCCACCTTTTTCATATTCATAAATATTTTCAAATAACAAATTTGAACATATTTTTTAAAAAAATATTACTGTTTTTATAAAAAAATATTACTGTTATGATTTAACAAGTTTGAACATATTTAAACACAAATAAATATCAAACAACATTTTAAATGCATAAAAATAAAAATTGGGGAGCCTAGGAATCGAATCCAGGACCTCCAGTGTGTGTGCTGCATGCTGACCAGTCGGGCTAGTGGGCGGGTTCTGATGTAGATTGGGTTAGGTGGAATATAACCTGAGGGCTCGAACTGTAATAAAAAAACATTCTAATGGCGCACCGCTGCTGGGTGCGCCATTAGTAAGCTTCCCCCCATTCCACCTACTCCCCTCCCTTCCTTCCTCCCCACTCGACCTAATTTTCCCCCTCCGCCCCAACCGTATGCTGCCACCACACCTGCACGCCCCCTCCATCCCCTCCGTCCCCTGCCGCCGCCGCCCTGACCCCCGCCCCCGCGCCCCCAC
>NC_041384.1:707220953-707277477 GCF_002162155.2 Triticum dicoccoides
GACACGAGCCGGAGGAGGAGGACCAGGAGGAGGACGAGGAGGAGGAGGAGACGACGACCGCCAGCTCAGCCAAGCCACGCGACACCGCTGTCCGCGCGCTGCTTTGCCCTACCTCAGCTCAGCCAGGCCGGCGTCGTGTACTCCCTCGACTGCAGGTGAGCCCCTCCCTCCACTTCCTTCTTCTTCTTCTTCCTCTTGCCCTCAACCTCTGCTCTGAGTCTCAACCGCTGTGCAGGGCCCGTCCATCTCCGGCGAGCTCACCACACCGCGCGAGCTCAATGACCGCTGTGCAGGGCACCACCACGCAGGTGACAATTAGGTACAGTTACAGAAAATGGCTTGTAAATAGGGTTAGGGTTTGGGAGTGGAGACCATGGCCATGGCTTGTAAATTGTTGTTGATTCTCAAGTAAATTTTTCTGTTAGGTACAGTTACAGAAAAAATCACATGGAAAGGTTGTGTCATGCATCACAGGATTTGTAGGAGTTCTTGGAGCCACAAAAATAACTTTAGAACCCAGAGAGGCCTCAGACCAGCATCATAGGCAATAAGATCAGGCAACATCTGTTCTTATTAGTTTAATAGAAGAGAGAGGGATGGAAAAATAGACAAGAAAGCAGAATATAGCCAAGACAAGTAGCATCTATTCTTAAGCAGAGTATAAGGATAGCATAGAAGAAATAGACAGGGTAGCACCCAACTAAACATCTACTTCTGCAGAACACTGCACTCCACTTACACATGGTATTTTTCTACAAATAGGACACCACACCCACAAGCACTTGGGCTAGTATCATTAGCAGTGCTGCTATAAGTATATATAACAGCAGTAACATGTAACAACAAGTATAAGTAGCTATTACCCAAAGGCCAGCCAGACCAATGGGAATAGACAGAATTAAGTAACCAACTCCAGGAACTAGAGTAGCATATTCAGTTAACTGAATCCAAACACCCTTTTTATCCTTCAGTTTATGCTGTACTATAGTCAAGAGGATCTGATTGTCTGTAGTTCTCATCTCGCAGCCATTCTGAAGCACTCGAACCGCAATGTCTTGAAATATCCCACCACAATTTGTTTAAAAAAATGTTTGCTTGCACCTCATCTATTGCTTGCTTCATATTAAGCCTGAACCATCACACCTGCTTAGCATATGATGGGGTCCAAAATCTGTATAACAGTTTAATTTTTTTGCATGGAAAGGTTCACCCAAATTGCCATTAAGATAAACCAGAGCTCGCTACAAATTCTCGAATACTAATCTTTATAACTATGTGCTTTCTTTTCTATATTTTCTGACAGGTGGCACATATGTTTCTGATGCCATATTTGTTGTTTTTTTCTGGAGGGTGATGATGTCATGTCTCTATTGTAGATTAAAATAAATGGAAGTTTAAAAATATGAGAGAAGTTGTCTTGACTAATGACATGTTTATGTAAAAAAGAATAGCAGGGATATTTTACAACTCCTGTGTGTGTAGTTGCTTGTTTTTACTGTAGTTGTGGCTGCTTTCTTGTTGTATCATAAAAATATCCCTGCTGCTGTATTTGTGATGATATTGTACTTGTGATGATGCTACTTGTGATCTTCTGAAATGACCCATTGGCGACTTCATTATGCGGGGATAATGATTTTGCAGGTACCCCGAGAGGCCCTTGAGTTTGCCAGAATGTCGATTAACTTCCGTTCCAGCAAATTCGGGTACTCCATATGTCCTATTTTCAGCAAAGGTCATGCTGAAATTTTCCGTGAATTTTAGCATGACTTTGCTAAAAATAGGACATATGGGGTACTTGCGACTAATGCTTGTTATCATGCATGTTTTATGATCTGTTGTAAGGGTACTAATTGGTCTCTTCTGCTGCTTATCAGAGATGGCGGGAAGCAGCCACCGCCGCTCTGCGACGCCGCAGTACGAGTTGGATGCTTCTGAGTTCTTCACTATCATACTTGGGACTTCAGTATCATCCATGACGCAGGTATATAAAATGAGAGATCTCCCCTTCACCGATCTCATTATGATATCTGTTGTTTGCTACATCACTCATTGTCCCAAACTGCAGAGGCTGCCTGACAGTTTTATGAACATGCTGATGGGTGAAGATCCGCCAAATAATGTGAAGCTGCAACAGGCCGGCAGCGGGTTTCGCAGGCAGTGGGATATGGAGTTGGTGATCAAGGATGGCCACATGTACTTGTCTCGTGGGTGGGAGAAGTTCTACCATGCCTACGACCTGCGGCTGGGGTACTTCCTTCTCTTCAGGTACGACGACGACGCCACCATGCTCATCGTGAAGGTGTTCAACGCGACTATGTGTCGCATGCGCTACGCTAACGATGATGATGCCAGTACGTTCTGCCTCTTCTTATTCCTCTACATTTGGCTTTGTCTCACATCGATTATTAACGGTCATTGTTGCATTTGGACAGGTAATGGGAGCAGCAGCAGCGACACTGGCTACAGCCAAAGCAGCAACGACTATGGCTGTAGCGAAAGCAGCAGCGATTCTAGCTGTAGCGAAAGCAGCAGCGATTCTGGCAGCAGCATAGACAACAAGAAGGATGATCCGGACTGGAGTGCGGGAGAAGAGGAGCAGAGTGGGGATGAGGAGCTGCAGGATGACAATGGGCATCAGGCTGAGGATGACCTAGCGCTGGTGGTGGCTGACCAAGGGCAAGAGATGGTGGTGGCTGACCATGGGCAAGAGATGGTGGTGACTAACCATGGGCAAGAGATGGAGGTGGCTGAGGATGACGTAGCGATTGTCATGCCTAAAGGTGGCCTCGCGATGGTGGTGGTGCCTGACAATGACCATGCACCGGTGGTGGCGCCGGTGATGCCATAGCTGGGCGACATGACCACGCCAATTGAGGTAGAAGACTACATCCCACTGCCTCCACCGCCTCGCCGCTCTTGGCGCATCAGGGTGAGGAAGGAGAAGGAGAAGAACAATGCATGAGAACTGAACTTTGTCAGGTATGTCAGATCTCCAAAATGATATATATATATATATATATATATATATATATATATATATATATATATATATACTTAGTTACCTATGTTATCTCTAATATGCATAGTTTCCTATAGGTTAGCTTCATTTTACCTAAGTTGGCTCTAATATGCTAACTTAGAGCTTATATGCTTAGTTAACTATAGGTTAGCTCCAAAATAACTTATGTTAGCACAAAATGATCAAGTTTACATAATAAGCTTATAGTCTTTTTCTTATTCTTGTTCTTTTCCAAAATGACATAGATTAGCTTCATTTTACCTAAGTTGGCTCTAATATACTAACTTAGAGCTTATATGCTTTGTTTCCTATAGGTTAGCTCCAAAATAACTTATGTTAGCACAAAATGATCAAGTTTACATAATAAGCTTATAGTCTTCTTCTTATTCTTCTTCTTTTCCAAAATTCTTCTTATTCTTCTTCTAGTGTTCTTCTTCTAGTATTCTTCTAGTCTTCTTCTTTTTCTTCTTCTAACTTCTTGTTTATCATTTTGCAGATTTGATTTAATTCATGGAAGCTTGCATGGATGGAGTGCTTCTTTTCCATTTGTGTTTTTATTTTGTATCAATGTGAAACTTTTGTGAATTGATGGATAACGGTGTTGGATGAACAATGTGAAACTTTTGTAATATGTAACGATGGAACTATGTGTTGGCTATGTATGTATATATGATGGAACTTGTGTGTTGGCTATGTATGTATATATGATGGAACTTGTGTGTTGGCTATGATTGTTATATGGATGCTTGTTGTATATATATGTGTTGGATATCTCATAGGTGAAATAGTGACTTGAGATTAAGAAAAAAATTTAAAAAAATTGTTACTAATGGCGCACTACCATGTGGTGCGCCATTAGTATAGCAGACACTAGTGGTGCACCGTGGGCAAAACTAATGGTGCACTGCCTGGTGCGCCATTAGCATACCAGATACTAATGGCGCACCAGTGGTGCGCCATTAGTAAAAAATTCTAGTGGCGTGATACTAATGGCGCACCGGTGGTGCGCCATTAGTAGGCAAAACCGGTGTGCCATTAGTAGGCCTTTTCCTAGTAGTGCACGGTTGTATTGCCTATGTAGACATAGTTGGACTTCTGAGATACATGTTTGATTACTGCCTTGGTATACATGGTTGAACTTCTGCTTTTGTAAATTTCCAATATTGTTTTGAAAGCATGTTGTCTAGTGTTCATACATGGTTGTACTGCCTATGTAGACATAGTTGGACTTCTGAGATACATGTTTGATTACTGCCTTGGTATACATGGTTGAACTTCTGCTTTTTGTAAATTTCCAACATTTTTGAAAGCATGTTAACTTCTGGTCATACATGGTTGTACTGCCTATGTAAACATGGTTGGACTTCTGAGATGTAGTGCGTATATGTAGGCATAAGTGGAATTTTGGTGAAGGTTGTGTGTCTCATTGTTCTGCCCTTTTTCCTTGTCAATGTATTTTTTTCAGTATCAGCTTGTGCAGCGGCCTGAGAGGAGGAAGAGAGGAGGCAAAGCGCCCGAAGAAGGTGGCCAAGGAGGAGGTGAGGCGAAACGTTTTAATAAGACGGTTCGCTGCTCACTAGGAGAGGTCAAGACGTGTGCGAAAATGCTACAAGATAGGCACAAGGCGAGGGTTATCAAGGCTGGTTTTGGTTGTGTGTTTGACTTGAGGGTTGATTCCAACATTTCTCGTCCTTTGATGGGCAACATCTACACGAGGATTGACCCTTCAACCATGATTTTGGACATGGGTGAGGTGAACAAGGTTATACGCATTACAAGTGATGCTATTCACCATCTCTTTGGGTTCCCTCAAGGTAATCATACCCCCCTAGGCCCTCGAATGATGGTTTCGATGATGCTGTTATGAGGTTGAAGGGCAAGCTTGGGTATGCTAGGAGTGACGACATCAAGAGAAAGGATTTGCGGAATATCCTCGCTAAACTTGTGAAGGATGAGACGAAGGATGATCTTGCTCTGTAGGTGTTTTACCTTATTGTTTTCATAAGGTGGTTATCCCTGGAACGTCTACACGAGTGTCCAGGGAGGCAGCAATGGCCGAGAACCTTGTGTTTGAGGATATGGCAGACATGGACTACTGCCAGTTGGTTGTTGAAGATATTCAGAGTGCTGTTGTTAGGTATCAGCAAGGTACTAGCAGAGGAAAAGCTGTCACAGGTTGTGCCATTGCGCCACTTCTTATGTATCTGGACTGCCTGATCATTGGCAAGACGCCTAATATTGACTTGAGGACCCCTCACATCAAATTCATGGATCAGGCCAAGCTTCTTGAGCTTGCTATGGCTGACTTGGTCACGAAAGGTGATGATGACCCAGCCAACTGGGTGTTTGGGAGACTGCCTGTGAGTGTTTCTATGCATTATTCTTTCCTTGAACTTCTGGTATTGTCTTGTATATTTTTTCTTCCCATGTTCCTTCATTTGTTTTCTGATGCGTTGAACTTTGTTTTTGTATGCAGTGGAAGACACAGGCTGAGGTTGTGTTCTTTAGGGTTATCGAACGTCCTGTTCTAACTATGCCTCGTTCTGCCGGCCTAGGGAGTGGAAGTTCCCCAAGATTTGAATTCTCCCGGGATGTTAATACTGGTGCCCCCCTGTAGATCCAGGAGGTTCTTCTGCCCATGTGAGTGCTGCACGTGGCATTTCTTGCGAGGATTTGTTTGAAGCTGCCAATGTTTCTCTGGTTAGGATTGACAGTCTTCTTGAAACTGTTTGTGGGGAGTTTCTCATGTTCCTTCGACTGCTGAGCGTCTTAGTCGCGTTGATGGGATTCTTCCTCCCGGGCACGGGTTTGATGCTGAGTCTTCGAAGGAGGTCTTATGTATTGAAGCTAAATTTCTTGAAGAGCTTCGTCAGAGCACTTCCCACCTCCGGACTAGCGTTGGGCTGTTCAAGGAAATGCATGATGCTCATTGCAAGCCTTTGAAGATGAGGCAAGTGTTGTTGTGAGACAGATTCAGAGGCAGGATTCTGTTCGTTCGGGTCATGAAGGAGGCCACGTGGAGCATACCAAAGAGGTTTGCACTAATGTTCAATGTTAAATGTTAGCTTTCAGTTATTACTGTTTGTGGTCATAGGCGAGCGTTGTTGATTTGATGTGTCGTAAACTGTTTCTTTTTAGCACTAGTGTTCCTAGGTGACCTTATCTGTTTATTGAACCTGAACTTCAACTGCTACAGCACCTGAACTTCCATGACTTCGATGACTGGCCCTTTTTTGTTCCCTTTTGTATCTTAGAGTAGTTTGATATCTAACCTGCTATGTTTACTGTATTTTTGACTTCCATTATGTGTCAGTTGTGATAGCTGACCTTCTCTGATTGTGCAATCTGAACTTCTGCTGATTAGGTATTTGTTTTCTAAATGATTTTTTTTATTTTTTAGGCTGTTCATGATGATGCTAGGGTTGAAGAGGATGTTTTACCTGCGCATGAAGCTGCTCCTGTGCATGAGGCTGCCCCTGTGCATGAACCTGCTCCGGCTAGTGGCGTAATAGTTGATGAAGTTCATGGCAGTGAAAATGAGGTACCGTTTTTCTTGTCCATTTTGTCTTATTGCCCCTGAGACGGACTTGCTGCTCCTGTGCATGAGGTTCAGTCAGCCCTTTGTAATGAATTTCTGTTTCTTTCTACAGCAGTAGAATGATGATGTTAGTGTTCCTCCAGAGAAGGTTGCAGACATGTCCGTCTCAGGCACCGGCTGCTCCGACGGGGTGGTCCTGACTGAACCTCAGTCATCCATTGTCGCCGAGGTTTCAAATGCTGAGCAGGGCAAGACAACTGGAGACATCATTTTGGAGAAAGATGCTGTTGAGTCTGCTGTTGAAACTGGTGGTAGTGCTGCTGTAAGCCCGGAGAAGTCTCCTGCAGCAGAGCCATCAGTTGATGTTAATGCTGTACAGGCACAGCCAAAAGTTTTTCTTGTTTCAGATTCTCCAGCTGCTCCAACTACTGCTGGTGTCCTTCCTGACGATGCTGCAACGTCTGCTGGAGATGACGATGAAGATACCGAAAGCGATAGCTATGGATAGGAGGTTAATCATTCCAGTGCCGCCACTGGTCTAGGCAAGGATCCATGAAGAGAGGAGCATGCTTCTCTCTTCTTTCCCCATTCCCTTCCCTCTTTGTTGTTTTGGTTTAGTCCATGATATCCCATGTGAACTGCCTGTGTGGTCTAAGTTGAACTTTTGGTTTTTTTGTTTGTCGTGTGGGTTGTAAAGAATGTTAAGTGAACCTGTTTTCTATGTGAGTGGATGTTTGTAATGCATGAGTTGTGATGTCTATGATGCTGTGTTTTATCTTTTTCGATGTAGCAGCTGAGATGTGCTTATGTTTTGAAAGTTTGTGCTTGAATGTTGGTCTTAATTGAAACTGTCGTGAATCTATGTGCTTTGAGTGTTGCTGTTAATTGCTATTTTCTTTTTGGTGAGCAGATAGCGACCTTGCTGTCGTGCGAAAGAAGGTTGATGACTTTTATTACAGTGTAACTAGGCTTAGGAATGACCATTCCAAGAGGTGAGTGCAGCTGCTCAACATTTACATCATCCATGTACCCCCTGTGAACTGTCTACGGTTTCATACCTGAACTTCTCAACTCTATGTACCTGAACTTCTTGTTTTTTTGCTTCTCTAGCGCTGAACTTCTGGCCTCTTTTGTACTGCACTGCCTGTTGTGATATAGCTGAACTTCTATGCTAACATGTGTTATGAACTTCCTGAGTTCCTGTTGCTTAACTTGTTTTACTTTATATTCGCTTGTTTTAGATCAATGATTATGTTCCAAAACAAGGAGTGTGAAGCTTCTGTTCAAGAAGTCGCTATATCTTTGGGTCCTCGCGGAATGCTTACATCTAATGTGGCTGAGTGTGCACTCTATTGTCTACGTGCGAAGTACCAGGGATCGGATAAACTCATCCTTTCGTATTGGGTTTGTGTAAGTCAACCATACAGTGATTTCTTTTCTGTTTTGTTCCTTACCATTTTAGTAATAACTTGTTCGTCTCATTTTTGTATTTTTTCATATGTTGGTGTTGTCTGCATTAGTTTAGGACAAGATTTTCAGAGGTCATTTTGATTCCCGTGTGAGGAAGTACTTCATGGCGAGTGGTCCAGATAGCATGGATGCACATGATTTGGTATGCAATATTTTGTTCTTTGCCTCTGTATTAGTTTTGCAGTGCGATCCACTGTGTTAATATTTGTTTTATTTTTCTTTTGTACCGTTCTGATATTAATTCTTATTTTTTAATGATTCGTGTGTTTATGATGCTTTAGGTTGTTTTCCCTACTTTTGACCCGCCTGAGCTTCCTGCTTCCATGGGTGGTGTCGGTCATTGGGTGTCGGTGTTCCTTGACCTGAAGAATTCAAGGTTCCAGCTTCTCGATTCCTACTATGGACCAAAAGATGAATGTGCGGTACGCCTGTTTCGACAGATGACCGACAACATCAAGAGGCTTTGGAAGGATGCCAGCAACGACAGGGAGACACCCTTCAGTCCTATTAGCATCGATAATTTCCCTCTGGATTGGATTGATGTCCCCCAGCAGCAAAACAAGTATGAGTTCGACTTTTTCTCTTTATCACATCTGTTTAACTGTAGTTGTACTTAAGCTACGACGTGTTTAATTCATTGGCTTTATTTTTCTGTCCTAACACTATTTCTTTTACTTCGTTTGATGGCAGTATCGACTGCGGATTCTTCATGCTTACGAATGTTAATTTGTATCATGACGGGGTTCTTGCAAATTATTCCCATGAGAATATCGGGGATATCAGAAAGACGTGGCTGTACTCAATTGCTTCTTCTAACCAGTTTGAGACAGACTTCCAAGCTCTGTTTGGCTACTACACATGTAAGTATTTTGGTACTTGTACTGCTTACCTGCACTGCATATTTTATTCTACCTGAACTTCATATTTTTCTCTGAACTTGGACTTCTGCTTGAGGTCTGGCTGGGCTGCTGGTTTCGGAAGGAGAGGAGCATTTTCTTTGTACATGAACTTCATTTCTATGTTTTTTTGATTTTGCTTGTGTGTTTTGTTTTGCTTAAATGGACATGAGCATTTTCTTTTATAATTGAACTTCAGAGATGATTCCTTTCTATGGTTTTGCTAGCTGTAGTTGAATGATTTATAGTTCATCGGTTTATCTTGAACTGTGCCTCTGGTTGTGCCTGAACTTCATTTAGTTTTTTACTGCACCTAATTTTTTTAGGTCATCTTGAGTAGTAACCATGACATCTTTATTAGTTGGACTGCACATTGTGATGTTCCTGAACTTCAGTTGTATTTAATGGTGATGTTTTCTCTTCCTTTTTTCTTTTGATAGTGGAACCGTTGGAGCTGACCGATTACCACTACTCATTCCTTGGTTCACAGGAATACCAGCCCAGGGAGGAACCGATGAGTACAGCTCCGATAGGAGATGATAGACCTCGGACCCTTATTCCTTCCAAGTTGGGGAAGCAGGCTGGTGGTATTCGTGGTACTCCAAAAACCCCTTTCTACAGGAAGGCTGATGCAGTCGAAGCAGCCGAAGCAGAAGTGATTTCGTCTGATGATGATTTTCAGAAGATTGCTTACCCGAAGAATGCTAAATGTGCTGCTGGTACTGTTGCTGGTAGAGGTGGGAAGAATGTTGTGATCACCAGGAGGAAACCGGCAGTTGAGTCTGTGAACATAACTTCCTCCAAGAGAGCATCAAGATTGCCTTTGAAGTGGCGTTCTCCTGTCGCTCCCTTGAAAAAATATAGTTACCCTCATCTATCCGAGGCCCGGAAGTTGAAACAGTATGTCTTGAGTAAAGACGGTCTGGAGAAGTATTCTGAGTGAGTTACCCTCATCTGTCGCTCCCTTGCCTTGGAGTTGTAGTGTCTAAACTTCTGTTGTTGTATTGTCTGAACTACCGTTGTTGTAGTATCTGAACTTCTGTTTTATGTCTCCTCTTGCCTTTTGAGTTATAGTGTCTAAACTTCTCTTTGTTGTCGTATCTGAACTTCTAATATTTTTTACCATCCTTTTGTATTCTGCAGGACAAGCTACTGCATGTTTACCATCCCTGCGAATGTGATTGACCTCACAGGACGTGTCCTTTATACGCTTTTCGGTGAAGGGCAGCAGATGGAAGGAGACATAATGGATTATCTCATAAATTTGTGGAAGGATAAGCCGGAGACCTCTGAGATATTCACTAGTGCTGACAGGGTTGTGCTTAGTCCCTACTTCATACAGGTTTTAGTTATTTGCACCCCTATCTCCTTCTTTTTGCCTTAGTTTTGTTGTAGTAGCATTTGGGAGGTGTTTTAATTGTGTTTTTGTGAATGCACAATACTGCCTAGAGTATGATTTCTTTGGTGCAACAGTTCCAAAGTTTGATGCAAAAAAATCTGCTAGTCTCCTCCCAATGTTTGTTCGCAAGGAAGAAGACCTTCTTAACGCAAAGCTGGTTAGGTTTTCATAACTCTTGCTTTTTTTAATTCCATGTGCATCCTTTTGCTGAGTTTGTCAAGAAAGTTTTTTTCATGCCGGTTCTTCAGTACATATGCTTTTATAGTTTGTGTTCACCGGTCCTTTCATTCTTGGCAGGTTTTCTTGATTCTATTCAAGCCAATTGGCACAATGGCGCACTACAGTGTGTATGTGTTGAATAGATATCGTGGGAGCATTGACATCCTTGATTCACTTTCTTACGATAATATGCAAACGTCGCGATCGAGTTTCCACGGGGACTGCCAAAATATCGTGAGTGTTTCTTATCCTGAACCTCCTTTCACATTCTCTTGTTTGACACGAAGTTTATTATGCCTTGTGTTGACAAAATATGTTGCTGTCTCTGTTTTGGTAATACTTCTTGAACTGTCTGTCATTTAGAAGTTGAACTTCTACTATTTTTTTAGGTGGACCTTATGCAAGTGTCGCTTTTTTATGTACATGAACTTAACTATTTTGGTTAACATGTTTTTGACTTCATCTAATTTTGTTATTTCCGGTAGATGAAGAGATTTGTTGGGTTGCTCGAGGAGGTGTACGGCAAGGCTGCATACAAGGCGAGCAAGCAGCCTAACTGGGTGACTATTGCAAAGAGGTCGACTTTCATCGATGTCCCGAAGCAGAAGAGTAATGATTGTGGTTTCTTTGCCGTGAAGTTCAGCTCGTCGTATGATGGCGATGAGATTGTTGAAGATTTTGGTGATGTGGAAGTATGTTCTTTCTTTGTTCTTGTCTCATCATCCTTTGATTATTCTTGTGTGTTTTTGCTGAGACGCTCCTGCTGTGGTTTTAGATATCCGTTACTAAACCATCGTTTTCACCTTTCTTTTGTTTGCAGGCTGCTGCAGATGACTGGAAGGCTGAGTTGATGCACACTCTGATTTTTAGCGAGAAGAATGAAGTCGTGCGTTCAGAGCTCCCTAAAGAGATCTAGTCCTTTGGCCCGTGAATTCGAAGCATTAGTTTCGTCTGTAGATTTGATTTCGTACAGATTTTTAGGTTTGATAATGATTGGAACAATTCCGTAAAGATTTGGTTGTAAGAATGTTTTTAGTGATTTGTGTATCTATAGGTGCAGCACTATTACTTTTGATATTGTGGACAAATGCATTTGGTGTGAAGAATGATTTGGCTTTGTGAATTTCAATGTACTGCGTCGTATTTCAGTATCCATGTGTTGAATGTTTTTGCCCCAACAGATGTACCTGAACTTCTGCCTCGGTTTTGGGTTAACTGCTTGATTATTTTGTGTTGTTTATTTTCGGGCTCCCAACATATGATCGTAGACTTGAACTTCTGCTTTGAGATGTGGATGGGTTGCTGGTTTCAGATGGAGAGGATATTCTGTGTTGTGTAATGTATTTGTAATGTTCAACCCCAACCAATATGTATGCTTTTGCATAGAATCTATATTTGTTTTTTTGTGTTTTTTTCAAGTGCGAATGTATTTCATATGTAAATCTGTGTAGAAATATTGTTGACGTTTCTTTATCTTTTGTCGGCATTGTACATGAACTTCTGCACGTATCCAAGCAGAACTTCACATTTGAACGCGTTGTCTTAGGCTTGCTAACCTTAGTTTATGCGGTGAAACTTTATTTTTTAAGCATATTTTTTTCCTACATCGATTTTTATATACCAAAACTTCTTCTATAAGCTGACCCGAACTTCAATACTATATGATTATTTGCTGGTTGCACTTTTATGGAATACAACACAAGCACCTCCTGCCATAATATACCAGGACTTCTGCAGTAAGCTTACTTGAACTTCATAGTATATGTTTTTCATGTTTGTTCTTGCTTGCACTTCCATGCAATACATCACCAGCACATCACTTCATCCCATAACATACTAGGACTTCTGCAGTAATATTACTTGAACTTCACAGTGTATGTTTTTTCATTTTATTACTGCTTGCTCTTTCATGCAGTACATCATCAACACATCACTTCATCTCATAACATACCAGGACTTCTGCAGTAATACTACATGAACTTCACAGTGTATGTTACCAGAACTTCTTTGAAAGTTCAACAATAAAAGGGGATGACATAATTTTTCTGGACATTTACATGACATAAGTTTGCATTGTGTTAATTGACCTATTCTAACTGTTCATCAGCCTTGCCCTCCTCCTAGGCTTTGGTTGTATAGGTTTTTGCTTAACATGTACCTCTTTCTCTTCATCGTCCTCTTCCTCTTCCTCTTAATCATCCTCTTCCTCTTTCTCTTCATCGTTCTCTTCCTCTTCGTCTTCCTCTTCTTCAACGGTGTCTTCGTCTTCGTCTTCCTCTTCTTCGATGGTGTCTTCGTCTTCGTCTTCCTCTTGTTCGACGGTGTCTTCGTCTTTGTCTTCCTCTTCCTCTTCCACCTCTTTCTTGTTGTTGGCTCTGGGTTTTGCTTTCTGTTTCTTCTCTGGCTTTTTGCTTGTCTTTTCAGCATCTGCTCGCTTCGAGCATGTTCTTGCATTATGTGGTTCATACTCCTTGCATATGCTACAAAGTCTGGTGCTTGATTTCTGTGGGTGTGGTCCCTTCTTTTGTTCCATAACTTTGGGTTGCTATTTTTGAGATTTGGGTTGCTTGACCTCCTCGGCATTGTTTCTTTCCAAGAGTGTTGGACAGGTCAGCTTGTTGTGTCCCGCAACCTGGTTGCACACACTACATTTCCTGTGTCCAAGTGGCACTCCATTCTCATCGAGCACCACGACTCTTCCTGCAGGTGGTGCCTTTATTTGCGCTCTCTTGTCACTTTTCTTTGCTGCAGTAATTTTCTTCCTACCCTTTGTTTCAGAATACAGCGGCAGATTCATTGTCTCTTGCTGTCACTGCTCCATTGATTGGCCATCACCCTGTTTGCATTGGTTGGCTCCAGCGGCGGTGTTCAGCATTTTAGCTGCATAATAGTGAAGGTCATCTTCAATTTCAGCGTCCTCTTCAGCCATCCGTTCGTCAGCATCCGCTCGATTTGCTGAATGTATTGCATCAAGCTCTTCCACGAGCCTCTTGAGAACATAGTAGGCTCTGTCATACTGCTGGTCACATCTCATCGCTTTCTTATTAACCATCAAATTCAGCTGCAGCAAGATGTCTTGCTTCGATAGCCTTGAGCTGCCATCCGATGCGGTTGTGTTGTAGTCCCTTGTATCAAAGGTTGGCAGTGATTTTGCAGTATTTGTGTACCGTTTAAGGATATACTTGTTTGGAAATTTGTCAGGCTTCAGGTAGTCTAGTATGTTCATGATGTGAAGGCAGAACAGGCCTGCATTTTGCGATGAATGCAGAATACATAGTTTGTGAGCCACCAATGAGTTTCATAAATTTTGATATGGTACTACTAGTCTAGCTAGTTAATGAGTTTGTTTTCCCGCTCACCTGTGTGTGTCCAGAGCTTGCATTCACACTCATATATATCATTGTCTCGGTCAGCTACAACCTAGAATTCATGCTTTGACCAGGAAAATCTTTCTTCATCATCATGGCCAGGCTTGTTGTGGTAGTACACAAGGTACTTAGTGGACTCTGCTGTACGCTTTGCGCGAAATAGCGTGGCCTTTCTCATCCTATTCCTCATCTCGGTGTACACAGCTCTCGTGTACTTGATAGACATGTCCTACTCGTAGCCGTAAGTTGTCTTTGTCACAGCATTGGTCTGAACATGTCAAAAAGTAAGATATTAGTCGAAGCAGAATCATGAGTTTCATTTTTTAAAATTCAAAGTGCACATGTTGAAGGTAAACAGAACATGATGGTCGTGTTTGTACTTGTCATTATACCATGCTGGTCATTGTTTGCTCATTCTCCTTCTGCATCCGAGTTTGTATGCAAGCATTGACCCGCCTAGCAAACTTGTATAGGTTCTGGGTCCCCTTGACAAACCGTTTCTTTAGCACGTGGTTCATGCTCTCGCTTCGTTGTGTGGAAGTCATTCTAGCACAAAAAATGTTCTTGTAATATGCTGAAATCCAAATCTTCCTATCACTCTAGAGCTGCATCATCATCTGGTCATTCTCACTACACCACAACACTTAATTAGGGGCAGTTAACTGCCGGGAAAAGTAGCTGAACAAGGGCAAATGAACTACCGGGGCGTTTGTTACTGCCAGCAGAAGTACCTTGAGGCACAGAAACTACTGTTAGAACCTGAGCAACGCGGGCACAAACCCTGCCGGTACATTTTAAGGCACACTATCTGCCGGGACAACTCAAACCTGGCCCATTTACTACCGGGGACGCTCTTGGGCGCGAGGCTGAAAATATAACGAGCCTGAGCGCGCGCTGGCGAGGGAAAGCGCGCGAGAAATTAAATTTTCTGGCCCAAATGAATTATTAGACGCGCCGGCCCTCCCTAGAGGCCGCAGCCGCCCCCAAATCGACGTCCCACTCCTACCCTCGACCAGATCGCATCTTCCGTCGGCCGCCCCCCCACCCAACCACAGCCGCCGTCTCCCCCCACCACCACAGCTCTACCGTCCCCTCCCACCCTGACCACCGCCGCTGTCGCCCCCAACCACCCCACAGCAGCGCCAGCAAGCACCGCCGCCCCCAACCACCCCACTGCAGCCGGCCGTCCTCCACCCAGCCAGAGGCGTCGTCGCCCCCGACCACCGCAGCCCCGCCGTCGGCCCCTACCAACCCACCGCCACTGACCGCCCTCCACCCCGACAACTGCCGTCGTCGCCCCCAAGCACCCCACAGCAGCGCCGCCGAGCACCCAACTGACACGGCACTGCCGCTGAGCCACTCCACCGGCAATGACCCTCCTCCGCCGAACGCGTTCCCTCATGACGACCCTACTTTGCGAGCCCTCCACCCCCCGAGCAGGCCTCCTCCCTAGGTGCGTGTCCACGGAGCAGAATCGAGGGCGCAAAGATTGTTACCGGCATGGCGCGCGCGAGGAATACCTTGTTGCCTTCATATTCTGCTTTTGTCCTGGATGATGTTGTTGATGCTACTACTTTTCTTAATGATCCTCGTGCAGTCGATGGAGCCAGGAGTTAGTCAGATGGGATTGGCGAGTGCAATAGTGTTGGAGTGTGTGGACATTTTTTTCTCCAGGGAAGTCAAATCAGTGGTGGTTCTGTTCATTGCATTGATGTAATATTTGTATTCTCTGAAGGTGACGGTTCTGATTTAATCCCTTTGAACCCAAGTGAGGCCGATAGCCTAAATAAATGTTTGCTCTACGTAACATAACATCTATAACTTTTGTATTTAGCCTTCTATAGCATCAGGGGCAAACAAGTGCTATCTTCTTTAAGTTTTACTTTCCTATATTGTAGAGTGCTTCATTGTAGGACTACACATGTTGAATCGTGATAACTATGGCATTAGGTTTCTCAAAGCCAAAGTTCAATTTTTACCACCCCACTGAGATTCTAATGTAGTTCTGTTGGTGTTAGAAATATACCTCGTAGTAGGACATATATAGATGGAACACTCGTTCCTACAATTCAGCAACCAAAGTGTGTTCCTTTTCCTTCCACAGTTACTTGCTTATCTACTTGAAATCTAATCTTTCAATTATAATGTGCCATAAATTTTCTTTTAAGGAAAAATAATGGAAAAAGGGAAGAGATGAAGATGATGCTGAAGCATGAGTGCGAGAGAGGCTAGCAAAACTTAAAGCAAGGAATGGTGCGGACTTTGAACGTTTTGGGTCCTAAAAAATTTCAAATATAAATGAATATTCTGGAGGCTGAGCCAGTCAATGACAAACTAATAGGAGGAAGGTGATATAACATGCTCCTGTTTGGTTACTGCATCAATTATAAAACTGCATCTACTACTTCAGTTTTGAGGCACTTCATACACCATCTTGTTTTGTTATTTGTAGCGCACTGAATTAATGCCTACTGTTGAAGTAACTCGAGTTCTTAGGTCCAAAACGACTAGAGATGTTGAGGACAAATACATGGCAAAAGCAGGAATGTGACCACAAGCAAGCTGAGGAGGTATATACATGTTTCTCTTGGCTATCGCCATGTGATACTATTTCTTTGTTGTTTGACATTCAATCATTATCTTGATAAATTTGGAAGGAACTCAAAGCCTCGCAATCTTGATAATGCTATTTCTTATAAGGAGTACCTTATAAGATGCATTGTTTATACTGCATGCACCTTTGTTTGTGATGTTAGGCGATTTAAAATATTGAAGCAAGAAATATTGGCCAAGTCAAACCTCTTAGTTTTGCTTGTCCCATCGGAACCCTGCTCTGTTAGCTTACTGCAAGTATTACCTCGTAGAATCAAATTGGAAGTGATAAACTGCAGATTTGAATGGCCTCACATTTAGCATAAGTTTGCAAATAAAAAAGGCACATACATGTCTCAGTGTGAGCAGCCATGCCATGCCATCAGTGTGAGCAGCTGAATCCTTGCAAAAATCTCATATGGAAGCCCTGAAAATTTCATATGGAAGCCACTGGGTTTCATAACTGGCCCTTAGTCACTTAAATATCACCTGGTCTTTGTTTCTAGTCCCGGATTCTGTGTGGTGTGCAGTTCACAGATTCTTGTGTTTATCTTGCATTCTCAACTACTTCCTTACACTGCTATAACTATCATTTCCAGCAATTGCTTCCTCCAGATTCCCTGTGGTCTTTGTCAATGGTTTCTTTAAAACTAAATTACTCTACACTAAATATTTACATTGGTTGCTCAAAGTAAAAATATGTACTCTGCACTGAATATTAACTTGTGGTCGTGTTTTTTAGAAGGGAACAATATCGATGTCAGAAGTAGTACAGGAAGTAATAGCAGCCTATCCTACATCCACTAATGTCATTTAAATCCCAAAAGCACTTATATGCCGCTGATTAAAAAAAAGCTTTCACTAGTAAGTTATAACTTGACATACTGTTTTGCCATGAATTCTGCTTATATTCACTAGGTATTACTTTGTTTACTTAGAATTAGCTCCTGGCATGTTCAGTGTAAATCAATTATGTACGAATTTCTGGTTTGTGATATTTGACCATGGATAATTTTTGTATGTGCAGTGCAAATGATTCTTGCCTGATCTAATTATGTAATATTGCTTGCTGTGATGATGAAGTGCAACACATTTAGAAGAGTTTTATTTATGCCGATGAGTTAAATTGCTACATGTCAAAATCTTTAATTTGTCTCTTCAAAAATCTGAAACAAGACCTCCATTTTGAGTTTCCAATCTGTTGCAGGTTTCCGAAAGGTACACAAGTTGATGGAGGTTTGAAAGGCCTTCAAGCCGTTGAAGATTTGGAAGACCTATAATTAAGTTGGCGGAGTAATAATGTCATATGCCTTATTTGTTGAACCTGGAGACTTGCTCTGCTCATTTTGGTTGTGTGGCACATTTAGAAATATATGTACTTCTCCTTTTGTGGCACTACATTTTGTGTGGCACATCTAGAAACATATATGTACTTCTCCTTTTGTGGCACAACCTCCTTGTATATGATTGTTATATATGTTTATTGAATCAAGTTTAAGGTTTTTGATGAGGCCTATATGTTACTTTGATTGATGAAGTGAATGTATAAATTGTGTGGTACGTCATGATTGCTTGAACATAATGAATGGATATTACATTAGGGATGCATAGAACAGTTTGCTAGTGAAATCAATGTACTGGCATAAAAACTGCCGGGTGAAGATACTTGTGCTGGCAGTAAAACTACCGGTAATTGTAGTTGCATGTGCCTTGACCAATCCGCCGGGAGAAAATGGACTGCCGGCAAATTGATGGGCAAGGGCAAGGAAACTGCCGGGAGAAGTCTATCTGCCGGGACAAGTAATCCCCGGCAGCCGTTCTCGTGGCGGTTCTATCTGCCGGGAGAAACACTGTCCCGGCAGTTTATTTGCCCTCTAAAGTGCCTTTTCCTGGCAGTTTTTCTGTCCTTGCATCAGTGTTGTGATGTAGTGTCTCCAGGTGGTACTTGTGCACGAGTTCAGCCCAGGTATCTTCAAACTCCGTTGGCATCAGCGGCCAGTTCAATATAGCTGTGAACTTCTTTTTGAATGTTTTATACTTTTTGTACATCAACGCGAGGTATTCCCTGTACTTCTTCAATATGTGCCAATGGCATAGCTTGTGGACGGTGTTTGGAAATGATTGTGGTATAGCTTCCGCCATCGATGGGCACTGGTCTGATTGAATTAAAAAAAATGAAACTTGATTCTTTTTTGTACTGATGGTGAACTTATGTTGCACAAGTAATTGAACTTCACATCTAGTAGTATGGCTATCTAAGAATATCAGATGTATTTTTTTCTTACAGCAGTGTTGCTGAACTTCTATGGTACCAGTACTTGAACTTCATACTTAGTAGTAGGACAAACTTGTAGTGTCACACTCAAAATTTTTCTTACAGCAGTGTTGTTGAACTTCTGTGGTAGCAGTGATTGAACTTCACATAAATAACTATGTTTTTATGAACATGCTACATATTTTTATCTAACAACTTCGTCCTTGAACTTCTATGATTCATGTACTTGAACTTCACATTCATAACTACTTTTTTTTAAACATGTGACAGATAATTTTGCTTTCTTGTATTGCTAGTTGGACTTCTGTGCTAACAGTGGTTGAACTGCATTCTTTACATTTTTTCAGAAAAAACAAATGTATCCAATCAACAGAGTCCCATAGACTGAAAAGATGATGAAACTTGAGGAGTTTTTTTTTTGAACTCACCTGTTAGAATGCAAGTTGGGTGCTTGTTGTTCATGCACCGTAGAAATGTATCGAACAACCACTAGAATGACTTTGCATCTTCGTCTCATATCAGGGCAACAACAAATATCGTTGACTGCAAGTGATGGTTTGTTCCAACAAACACTCCTAGGGGCATATGAAATCTGTTGGTCTTGTAAGTCGTGTCAAATGTTACGCAATCGCCGAAGTCTTGATAGGCTCCTCGGCAGCCTTCATTGGACCAGAAAATGTTTTTAATTGACTTGTCCTTGTCCACTTGGATGTCATAGAAAAACTCATCATTTATTGCCTTCATGTCTTTGAAGAATGAAACAAGTTTTAATACATCATCCAAATCATCTTTCCTTGCATACATGGCTTTCCAGCAAATCACACGCCAACATGCATTTGTTATTTTTGCTATCAAAGGGGTTGTGAGCTAGGATGCTATTTTTACATTGCAGCATGTGGGTGTTTGAATACTTACTGGTTTAGTAGGTCTCGTCCGGTCATGCTTAGGAAGTAGCTTCCATCTTCATTTTCAGATAGCATGGACATGATTTTTGTGTGCTCGACATCATGGTACTGCAGGAGCTTTACATACTCTAGAATAGTGGGGTCATAATTCTTGTGTGAGTGCAAAAATACCAGCATGTCATCAGTTTGCATGAGCTGGTGATTATGATTGTACTCAATGTCCACTGCCACGCATGTGCCATCCTCCTGCACCTTCACCCTCATTCTTGCATTGCAGCCCGTCCTCTGCGATGTTTTGTTTCGCTTCCTGTTGGCCTCTGAAACAGAAGATGTGTGTATCCCTTGGAGGGCGCAAACAAAATTGTGGTTGTCATTTCCACCCGTCTTCCTGATTCCAAAACCAGCATGCCTGGCGTATTTGTTATAAAATCCCCTTGCTTTCTCTACATCTTTGAATCGCATCTTTAGTCTTGGTATTAGATAATCCGGTAGATCCGGCGTCTGTAGAAAAAGAAAAAAAATAATCCAAACAGCACGTTAAAATGCAGTTTATGAACTTGTTATTCTCGAGGGAGCAGAAAATGTGCAGATAATACAAGATGTGTATATAAATAATTTTTGTTTCACTTACGTGAGTGTATGATCGCAACTCCGCCGGTGTTGGCTGTTGTCCCTCTGGGATGGGGCATGGCGGAGTAATCATAGCAGGATGCAGCAGTGGATCACGAGGAGGAAGGAGGGCTGAAGATGGCCTCTCTCTTGTTTGCGTCCTTTTTGCTTGAGGTGGTTGTGGAGGTATTGCGATCCTGGTCTTGGTTTACTCTTTTGTTTTGTGAAGCAATCCATCAACCTTATGCCCCGTAGAATTCTGACTTGTAGCAGCAGCAGCAGGATCAAACGGTGGTAGTGTGCAGATCACTCTGCTCCGTGTGTGTGTTGCTGTTGGATTTGTCCTGGGATCCGGTTTAGTTGCTTCGCTTTGGCATTGATGAGGCACACCAGGATAACCTCCAGAGTTACACGCAGGACTTGAGCTAACCCCCTCCTCCATCGGCGTGCTTGGGAGCCTGCTTGTGGATACAAAGAATCCGCGGGTGATTTCGGGCGACACCCAATTAGGTGGAGGCGCAAACGTGTGCGGATAGGGCTGCGACCCAGCATCTTGGAAGTATCCGTGTGTTTCGGGTGTCATCCATTTTTGGTCTGGAGCAGGTTGGTAATGTTGTTGGTGCATTTGAGGTGTGACCCATTGAGGGGGTGGTGCAACGCGTACAGGCTTTGGATTGTGTACTTGCTGCTGGGAACTTCTAAGCATCTTCATGCGTCTCTCGTCTTGCTGACATAAAAGAAAAAAATATCTATTAGCACACAAGTTATATCTGCATATACCTTTGTAATTGAACTTAGCATTATTCACAACCTGAACTTCTCATATAAAAGTGGTGAGAGCCATCACACTATGCACTGAACTGAGCATCTGCCAATGCCTTTGTACCTGAACTGAGCACCCTTCACGGAATGAACTTCACACCATGTTTTTTAATTCTATAGTATTTGATTACTTATATGTACCTGAACTTAGCACTCTCCACAACCTAAACATCTTGTTTTGCAAAGGGGAAATACTGTCTACAATTAAAAAACCTGAACCTTCATGAAGTTTTTGAATGGTTGGACTGCTAGTGCATACCAACCTGACCTTCATGTCATATCACATGCATGTTCTGTTTTCCTTTTATTTATTTTTGCACAGAACCAGACACATACCAACCCGAACTCTAGCACACTTACTAGTTGAACTTCACATGGCTTTTTGCACATGTGAATGTGAATCCAGGCAGATTTTATAGTGTTTGTAGCCTGGACTGAGGCTCACATACTACCTGAACTTCACATGCCTATAAGCAGGCAGGCAGATTTTACAATGCTGTTTTTGTAGCCTGGACTGAGGCTCATACACTACCAGAACTTCACATGGTTGTAAGCAGGCAGGCAGATTTTAAAAAAGTTGTTGTAGCCTGGACTGATGCTCACACACCACCTGAACTTCACATAGCTGTAAGGAAATAACAAACCGAAGGAAGGAAGAAGTTCAACCATACCCTGGCTAGAAGGTCGCCCAACCTTTTTCCAGCAGCTGATAGGCCACCTTGAGAACAATTCATCGTGGAGGTATGAGAGGAATTGGATGGCAATCCATGTCTTGTAGGGGGCGCGAAGTTCATCTGCATGAAGCAAGAAGGTCAGAGAAGGCAAGATTGAGGAAGAAGGCAAGATCAGGGAGGAAATTCATATATCGTTCTTAGATTTGAAGGCGCCACCGATGCGGCCTCCACCGCCGAGATACTTCCTTTGGTGCGTTGTTCATCGTAGGTTGCGCCTTGGCCGTCACGAGCACTGCCAAGCCGGCTGGCGGTGACGATGGACCGAGGATGAGGCTTCCGGAAGTCCATGGCGGCCATTCGTCGCAGAAATCCGGCGGCTTTGCCGGCTCCAGGCGACGCGGGCTCCCTCGCACCGGCGTCCGCCAGCGCTCGTTTGCCCACGCCGACGGTCGGGCAGGAGGTGGAGTCAGAGGGGGCGGAGCTCGATCCAGTCGGCCAGGATCTGGAGAAGGAAGGGAGGCGCTGGATCCGATGGATTTTCGGCGGCGAACCACGGCGGAGATCGAGGGGAGGAGCGGCAAGGAGGGGGTTGGGGAGGGGCGGCTCGATCGAGATCGGGGTCCAGGTGGGATTCTGTCGGGCTGGGCCGGCAGTCCAGGGAAGTTCGGGAAGCTGTCTTCGTGCTCTATATAGGGCTGCTATGATCCAAATAGTTATTCTAATCCTGGGATTAGAATAGTGCCACTATATATGCTCGTGCGGTAGTGTTTTGTGCCTTTTCTTGATCCACAGATCCCTTTCTCTGATTCAAAGACTTCATTAGAACGTACAGACTCCCCTGCGCTGAACTTTTTAGGTATAGAATTTTTTCATTTTGAATAACCATTTGATCTGGAATGATACCCAGCAATTTAGGAAACTTGTTTGTCTCAACACTTAGCTGAATTTGCCTTCTTCAAATATCTGTAGTCATGGCGGCTTACTATGCCGGCTTACATTTCCTTATATGTCTTTAGCCCTTAACTAAGCCGCCATTACTTATTTGCATCATCATCACTTAACTGTTAATCTCACCATTGAATTTGGACCGGCATGCCATTTTCTTTTCAGTTCGTCTTTGAACATCATGCCGTCAAAAGCACCAACCATCTGTAACTGGGTTCCCTTAACTGTCACTCAAGAACGTTTAAAGGAGTTCTTTACCATAGGATTTCTACAAGGAAAAGATGACATGTCTTACTATGCCCCTGACTCGGAAGAAGAACGACCAAATCCAAGAGATGGTGAAGTGATTGTTTTTACTAACCACATGAACCGCGGCTTCTCACTGCCTGGCTCAAAATTCTTTAGAGAGGTCCTCCACTTTTTCAAACTCCACCCTCAAGATAGCGGGCCCAATTCCATATCTAACATGTGTAACTTCCAAGTGCTCTGTGAGGTGTATCTTCAACAAGAGCCGACCGTGGAGCTATTTAGAGAATACTTTTATCTGAATCGGCAGAACGAGTGCACCAACAGCCTCAGCTTAGAACTTGGAGGCATCTCAATTCAGCGCCGGCAGGGTGCCCTCTGCCCCCTCATAGTCTTACCAAGTCACCCAAAGGACTGGAATCAGACTTGGTTCTACTGTCAAGACATTTCACCGGCAAACGAGAGGCCACTGCCAGGTTATCACCTTGACCGTCTTTACTCCAAGTTCCTGCTTCCTGACAAGCTTACTACCGCTGAACGCAAGAGGCTGATACCATCCATCAAAAGGATTAACGCTCTGTTAGGGAACAGGTTAACTGGAGTTGATCTGACCCGCTGCTGGATCTCATGGCGGGTCATCCCTTTAAGCCGTCGGTCAAAGCTGATGTATGAGTATGGTGGAGGCCCGGATGACTCTCTTCGTCACAGCCCCGCTCAATTAACAGAAGAAGATATTTTTCAATGTCAACTCTTCTGGTGAACGAGAAATACGAAGATTGCAGTGTCGTTGGGTTAAACCCCTTCTGCAAACTTAACCCGGTGCCAGAAGTAAGGATATTCTGATTTCTCTCCTTTGTATTTTTCCCAGCCGTATTGTTTTAATACTTGCCTGACTCTTCATCTTGTTTTTACCTGTCTACAGGCCAACTCTGACTTTTGGAAAGTTAAATATGACCACAAGGCTGCCAAGAAAGCGAGAGCCACCGCCATAAACGCCAAGAAACGACCCGGAGGTCGAAAAAGAAAAAAAAGAACACTGCTGAAGATTGGATGAAGCTTGATGATACATCTGATTCAGAGGTAGCCCTTGATTCCCTTGGCTAGTTTTTTAATAATCTTATTAACACTGATCATTACCAGGATGACATTGGGGCCAGTTAGGCCGTGGAAGCAGAGGTAACTATCATTTCCTCCGACTCAGAGCCCTTTGCAAGACAAAAAAATTGACGAGTGATCTGTAAAGTAAGGTTTTCTAACCCTTTGGCTCACTTGGATCCCAACTTTCATTTGAAAAAGTAGCAACATGAAAGCCGCCATCAAGCTCGGACCGAAGATGAGCCGGCTGTCGTTCTTCAACAAACTCCTCAGAAGCGCCCGAATGAGGTTTACTTCTTTTGTCTTTAACTCTGTTTAATGGATCCTTTCCCTTGCATTACTTTAACTTTATTTTATCTTTTCAGGAGGTGTCTCGCTCTTCTGGCGACTCATCGCAAACTCCATTTCCGGCCTTCAAGACTGCCCCTGGGTAATGAGAAATCCTCCTTTTTTCCGGGTTGTTCAAATTGTATCTTTGTACTGACAGCCCTACAACATCTCTCTTAGTGGCCAAGCTAAATCCAAGAAGGCAAAGGCAGCTAAACCGGCGGAAGACCCGACAATGCTTGCATCTGACCCGGCCAGGCCATCTTCTCCTCCATTAACTGACGCTCCAGAAGACCCGCCTGTTGATGCAGAAGCAAATCCTCCCAAGCCATCGTTTGATGAGACCACTGTGAACCCTTCCGCAACTGGATCATCAAGCTCCGCCAACCCGCCATCACCGTCTGCACAAGACGTTCAGATCACCGGGAGCCGTTTTATTGAGCCGGAGAATCCAACCGTGCTGGCTCGCCACATGGCAAAACAAGAAGCATTGGAGAGGAAGAAAGTGCGCTTTGACGTTGCCAATTATGATCATCTAAATGCCAATGATATTTTATCCGGCTATCTCAGCCATGTGCACTCCAGTCGCGACTCTGAGATCGAAATGGTCAAACAGTTGCAGCTAAAATACGAGGTATGTTCTTCCGGCTTATCTATATTCTTCCAGCCCCCAAGTCTTCAGATTATGAGACAACCGGAATGATCTGTAGACTTTAGAATATAGGCCAAGACCTTCACCTTTGAAACTTTTCTTGAATTCAATAAAATAGAACAAAGCTTCACCTGTAGTCCCCAAGGGCCGGTTCCTTTTGATCATAAATGAGTGATACGTCTCCAACGTATCTATAATTTTTGATTGCTCCATGCTATATTATCTACTGTTTTGGACTATATTGGGCTTTATTTTCCACTTTTATATTATTTTTGGGACTAATCTATTAACTGGAGGCCCAGCCCAGAATTGTTGTTTTTTGCCTACTTCAGTGTTTCGGATAAACAGAATATCAAACGGAGTCCAAACGGAATAAAATCTTCGGGAACGTGATTTTCTGACTGAACGTGATCCAGGAGACTTGGACCCTACTACAAGGGATCAAAGAGGAGGTCACGAGGGTGGGGGCGCCCCCCTAGGGCGCGCCCCCTGCCTCGTGGGCCCCTCGGTGCTCCACTCACGTACTTCTTCCTCCTATATATAAACACGTACCCCCAAATGATCAGAACGGGAGCCAAAAACCTAATTCCACCGCCACAACTTTCTGTATACACGAGATCCCATCTTGGGGTCCGTTCCGGAACTCCGTCGGAAGAGGGCCGTCATCACGGAGGGCTTCTACATCATCCTAGCCCCTCCGGTGAAGTGTGAGTAGTTTACCTCAGACCTTCGGGTCCATAGTTAGTAGCTAGATGGCTTCTTCTCTCTCTTTGAATCTCAATACAAAGTTCTCCCCCTCTCTTGTGGAGATCTATTCAATGTAATCTTCTTTTTGCGGTGTGTTTGTTGAGATCGATGAGTTGTGGTTTTATGATCAAGTCTATCTATGAATAATATTTGAATCTTCTCTGAATTCTTTTATGTATGATTGGTTATCTTTGCAAGTCTCTTCGAATTATCCGTTTGGTTTGGCCAACTAGATTGGTAGTTCTTGCCATGGGAGAAGTGCTTAGCTTTGGGTTCGATCTTGCGGTGTCCTTACCCAGTGACAGAAGGGGCAGCAAGGCACGTATTGTATCATTGCCATCGAGGATAACAAGATGGGGTTTATTTCATATTGCATGAATTTATCTCTCTACATCATGTCATCTTGCTTAAGGCGTTACTCTGTTTTTAACTTAATACTCTAGATGCATGCTGGATAGCGGTCGATGAGTGGAGTAATAGTAGTAGATGCAGAACCATTTCGATCTACTTGTCACGGACGTGATGCCTATATACATGATCATGCCTAGATATTCTCATAATTATGCTCAATTCTATCAATTGCTCAACAGTAATTTGTTCACCCACCGTAGAATACTTATGCTCTTGAGAGAAGCCACTAGTGAAACCTATGGCCCCCGGGTCTATTCTCATCATATCAATCTCCATCACTTTAATATTGTTTTGCTTTTTTACTTGCTTTTACTTTTTACTTTGCATCTTTATATCAAAAATACCAAAAATATTATATCTATCAGGTCTCACTCTCGTAAGTGACCGTGAAGGGCTTGACAACCCCTAATCGCATTGGTTGCAGGTAAGAGGGACTTGAGCGTGGGCTCCTACTGGATTGATACCTTGGTTCTCAAAAACTGAGGGAAATACTTACGCTACTCTACTGCATCATCCCTTCCTCTTCGGGGAAAACCAACGCAAGCTCAAGGCGTAGCAAGAAGGATTTCTGGCGCAGTTGCCGGGGAGTCTACGCAAAACGTCAACATACCAAGTACCCATCACAATCCCTATCTCTCGCTTTACATTATTTGCCATTTTCCTCTCGTTTTCCTCTCCCCCAATTCACCCTTGCCGTTTTATTCACCCTCTCTCTCTATCCTCCCTCTCTGTTTGCCTCTTTGTTTGCTTGTCGTCATGGCCAGTCCTCTTTCTGCTCCTATGTCCCCTGAGTTTGAAGTCCTTCACTTCAAACAAAAGCAAGGAGAAATTTTAAAGGATGCTTGGTTTAGAATGATGGAATCTTATCGTAAATGCACCCTAGAAGTAAATTTCAGAATTTTGCTTCGCAACTTTTAAGTTGGGCTTAATTTGTCTCATAGACAACTTTTAGGTTGTGTTGCCAAAGGCAATTTCATTGAAATTGATCCCAGCATCGCGCATGAAATTATAGAAGGTATAGTAGGAACTTTACCTCAACAAAAGGGGCTCCATCATACCCAAGAGAAAATGAAAGTTTTTGAAAAAAATTGCGAAGTAACTAAGATTTTACAGAAATCTCTTGAACCTCTTAAGAGCGTTAGCTTAAATCTTCACTGCATGAATATGTTGATTACTCATTGCAATAAGTAGTTGGATTCTTTAGATCTCAAGATGTCTGAATATGAAGGGAAACATAAGGAACCTCCCAGATTCGAGCATAACACCGCTAAAAGAATTAAGAATCAAGATGGCAATACCTAGATCTATCCTCGCTTTTATGCCTAGCTAGGGGCGTTAAACGATAGCGCTTGTTGGGAGGCAACCCAATTTTATTTTTATTCATTGCTTTTTTCTCCTGTTTAGTAATAAATAAATTATCTAGCCTCTTTTTTGGTTGAGTTTTTTTGTTTAATTAGTGTTTGTGCCAAGTTGAACCGTTGGGAAGACTTGGGGAAAGTATTGTTGAACTTGCTGTAAAAAACAGAAACTTTAGCGCTCACGAGAACTGCTGTCATTTTAATTTGAAGAGTGATACTTAGTTAATTCTTTTTGAAGATGATTAATAGATAAATTCCTCATGTCCAGAAATTTATTTTATAATGTTTGGGGTTCCAGATCTTGCGCTAGCTACAGATTACTACAGACTGTTCTGTTTTTGACAGATTCTGTTTTTTGTGTGTTGTTTGCTTATTTTGATGAATCTATGGCTAGTAAAATAGTTTATAATCCATAGAGAAGTTGGAATACAGTAGGTTTAACACCAATATAAATAAAGAATGAGTTCATTACAGTACCTTTAAGTGGTCTTTTGTTTTCTATCGCTAACGGAGCTCACGAGTTTTCTATTTTGAGTTTTGTGTTGTGAAGTTTTCAAGTTTTGGGTGAATTCTTTTGATGGATAATGGAACAAGGAGTGGCAAGAGCCTAAGCTTGGGGATGCCCATGGCACCCCCAAGATAATCCAAGGACACCAAAAAGTCAAAGCTTGGGGATGCCCCGGAAGGCATCCCCTCTTTTCGTCCACTTCCATCGGTAATTTACTTGGAGCTATATTTTTATTCACCAACATGATATGTGTTTTTCTTGGAGCGTCTTGTATTATTTGTGTCTTTGTTTGTTAGTATGCCACAATCATCCTTGCTGTACACACCTTTTGAGAGAGCCACATATGAGTTAAAATTTGATAGAATACTCTATGTGCTTCACTTATATCTTTTGAGCTAAGTAGTTTTGCTCTATGTGCTTCACTTATATCCTTTGAGCTAAGTAGTTTTGCTCTATGTGCTTCACTTATATCTTTTGAGCGTTATAATTTTGCTCTATGTGATTCACTTAGATCTTTTAGATCACGGTGGTGGATTCGTTTTAAAGAAACTATTGATCTCTCATGCTTCACTTAAATTAATTTGAGAGTCTCTTAATAGCATGGTAATTTGCTTAATAATAATATGCTTGGTATTCAAGATTTGTGAAACTTTCTTTTGAGTTTGTTGAATACTAAGAAAAGATTGAAGCATGATAATTGTTTTGAGATATGGAGGTGATAATATTAAAGTCATGCTAGTTGAGTAGTTGTGAATTTAAAGAATACTTGTGTTAGAGTTTGTGATTCCCGTAGCATGCACGTATGGTGAACCGTTATGTGATGAAGTCGGAGCATGATTTATTTATTGATTGTCTTCCTTATGAGTGGCGGTCGGGGACGAGCGATGGTCTTTTCCTACCAATCTATCCTCCTAGGAGCATGCGCGTAATACTTTGCTTTGAGAACTTCTAAATTTTTGCAATAAGTATATGAGTTCTTTATGACTAATGTTGAGTCCATGGATTATACGCACTCCCACCCTTCCACCCTTGCTAGCCACTCTAATACCGCGCACCTTTCGCCGGTATCATACACCTACCATATACCTTCCTCAAAATAGCCAACATACCTACCTATTATGGCATTTCCATAGCCATTCCGAGATATATTGCCATGCAACTTTCGACCATCTAGTTCATCATGACACATCCATCATTGTCATATTGCTTAGCATTATCATGTAGTTGACATAGTATTTGTGGCAAAGCCACCATTCATAATTCTTTCATACTTGTCACTCTTGATTCATTGCATATCCCGGTACACCACCCGAGGCATTCATGTAGAGTCATACTTTGTTTTAGTATCGAGTTGTAATCATTGAGTTGTAAATAAATAGAAGTGTGATGATCATCATTCAATAGAGCATTGTCCCCAAAAAAAAGAAGAAAGGCCAAAGAAAAAAAAGAATGCCAAAAAAACATAATAAATAAAAAAGGGGCAATGCTACTATCCTTTTTCCACACTTGTGCTTCAAAGTAGCACCATGATATAGCGAGTCTCATATATTGTGCTTCAAAGTAGCACCATGTTCTTCATATAGAGAGTTTCATATGTTGTCACTTTCATATACTAGTGGGAATTTTACATTATAGAACTTGGCTTGTATATTCCAATGATGGGCTTCCTCAAATTGCCCTAGGTCTTCGTGAGCAAGCAAGTTGGATGCACACCCACTAGATTCTTTTGTTGAGCTTTCATACATTTATAGCTCTAGTGCATCCGTTGCATGGCAATCCCTACTCACTCACATTGATATCTATTGATGGGCATCTTCATAGCCCATTGATACGCCTAGTTGATGTGAGACTATCTTCTCCTTTTTGTCTTCTCCACAACCACTATTCTATTCCACCTATAGTGCTATATCCATGGCTCACGCTCATGTATTGCGTGAAGATTGAAAAAGTTTTGAAAAGGTTAGAGTATGAAACAATTGCTTGGCTTGTCATCGGGGTTGTGCATGATTTAAATACTTTGTGTAGGGAAGATGGAGCATAGCCAGACTATATGATTTTGTAGGGATAACTTTCTTTGGCCATGTTATTTTGAGAAGACATAATTGCTTTATTAGTATGCTTGAAGTATCATTATTTTTTATGTCAATATAAACTTTTGTCTTGAATCTTTCTAAACTGAATATTCATACCACAATTAAGAAGATTTGCATTGAAATTATGCCAAGTAGCACTCCGCATCAAAAATTCTCTTTTTATCATTTACCTACTCGAGGACGAGCAGGAATTAAGCTTGGGGATGCCTGATACGTCTCCAACGTATCTATAATTTTTGATTGCTCCATGCTATATTATCTACTGTTTTGGACTATATTGGGCTTTATTTTCCACTTTTATATTATTTTTGGGACTAACCTATTAACCGGAGGCCCAACCCAGAATTGCTGTTTTTTGCCTATTTCAGTGTTTCGGATAAACAGAATATCAAACGAAGTCCAAACGGAATAAAATCTTCGTGAACGTGATTTTCTCACCGAACGTGATCCAGGAGACTTGGACCCTACTGCAAGGGATCAAAGAGGAGATCATGAGGGTGGGGGCGCCCCCCCTAGGGCGCGCCCCCTGCCTCGTGGGCCCCTCGGTGCTCCACTCACGTACTTCTTCCTCCTATATATACACACGTACCCCCAAACGATCAGAACGGGAGACAAAAACCTAATTCCACTGCCGCAACTTTCTGTATCCATGAGATGGGCCTGTTCCGGAACTCCGCCGGAAGAGGGCCGTCATCACAGAGGGCTTCTACATCATCCTAGCCCCTCCGGTGAAGTGTGAGTAGTTTACCTCAGACCTTCGGGTCCATAGTTAGTAGCTAGATGGCTTGTTCTCTCTCTTTGAATCGCAATACAAAGTTCTCCCCCTCTCTTGTGGAGATCTATTCGATGTAATCTTCTTTTTGCGGTGTGTTTGTTGAGACCGATGAATTGTGGGTTTATGATCAAGTCTATCTATGAATAATATTTGAATCTTCTCTGAATTATTTTATGTATGATTGGTTATCTTTGCAAGTCTCTTCGAATTATCCGTTTGGTTTGGCCAACTAGATTGGTAGTTCTTGCCATGGGAGAAGTGCTTAGCTTTGGGTTCGATCTTGTGGTGTCCTTACCCAGTGACAGAAGGGGCAGCAAGGCACGTATTGTATCGTTGCCATCGAGGATAACAAGATGGGGTTTATTTCATATTGCATGAATTCATCTCTCTACATCATGTCATCTTGCTTAAGGCATTACTCTATTTTTAACTTAATACTCTAGATGCATGCTGGATAGCGGTCGATGAGTGGAGTAATAGTAGTAGATGCAAAATCATTTCGATCTACTTGTCATGGATGTGATGCCTATATACATGATCATGCCTAGATATTCTCATAATTATGCTCGATTCTATCAATTTCTCAACAGTAATTTGTTCAGCCACCGTAGAATACTTATGCTCTTGAGAGAAGCCACTAGTGAAACCTATGGCCCCCGGGTCTATTCTCATCATATCAATCTCCATCTCTTTAATATTGTTTTGCTTTTTTACTTGCTTTTACTTTTTACTTTGCATCTTTATATCAAAAATACCAAAAATATTATATCTATCAGATCTCACTCTCGTAAGTGACCGTGAAGGGCTTGACAACCCCTAATCACGTTGGTTGCGAGTAGCTATCGCTTTGTGCAGGTACGAGGGACTTAAGGGTGGGATCCTACTGGATTGATACCTTGGTTCTCAAAAACAGAGGGAAATACTTGCGCTACTCTAATGCATCATCCCTTCCTCTTCGGGGAAAACCAAGGCAAGCTCAAGACGTAGCAATGAGCCGGTACTTTTAAATTGACTTGTACCGTATTCAAAGAACTTAATACTCCGGCTTAACCTTGAGAAACTTGCTGAATTGCATACATTAGCCCCCAAGTGCCAAGTGCGGTTACTTAGTAAAGTACTTGGAACTTAAAATGTCTTTAGAGTCATAAATTCCCCAAGTGTCAAGTGGTTTTTTGTAAAGTACTTGAGACTTGAATCTTGATTGTTGACCTTTTAAGCGAAATCTTTACTCATTTGAGTACGTTTTTTGCAGAATGCCTTATCTGAACTGAACTCGCAATTGACTGACGCGAAGACCCGACTAGCGAGTCAGGAGGCAGAAATCAAATCTGCTAACTCCCAATTGCAAGTAAGTCTCTCTGAGACGGAGAATTTAAAGACCAGCTTCGTCGCCAAGAAGAAAACCCAAGCAGATGAAAAAACACTTCTAACACAACGTGCTGAGAGAGCCGAAGCAGCCCTTGAAGAGGTTTCAACAGAGCTGAACGGCTTAAAGGGTCGGGTGTCTCAAATGGTGGCCGCCATCTTTGGTAAGCCATCCGTTTTTAATGTTATGTACTTTTTGCTGATCCAGAATATAAGCCGCTAGCTGACTTTGTGTATAAAACATGTGTAGGCCCACGAAGCAAGAACCTGAGCCAAGATCTTTTGATTAAATTGAAGGCAGTGTATACTTTAGTAGAACAACTGTATATTGGCCCACAACGGGCACTTGCCTCCATCTCTCCTGCCAATCAAGGACCCAACCGGCTTAGCGACATCTTGAAGAAACTGTCGATCCTGCCCGCCAGATTTCAAGAAGTGAAGCACTCCTGTGCGCGAGCCAGAGCTTTGACTGCCCTGAGCCGCTCCAAGGCTTGGGTGCTAGACCTAGACCCGACGGATGTGGCCAGAGGCTATCCCACCGTGAAAGAAGACGGATCTCCCTTTGAGCAGGATGACTTCATGGCTTGCATGCACGGAGTCCGGCCTCATGCAACTGTTGTTGGAGATGAAACCAACATCGACAAGTACCAGCCGGGTTTTGATGTTGAAAATAAGAAGATGGCAACTCCCTCGTACAAGGTGACCGATTTAATCCCGCATGTCAGAGAAAATACATTTGCCCCAGAAGTAGACCCAGCCGGCCTGATCGACGAAGAAGCAGAATTTGTCGCCGTGAATGGTTTTGACTGGTCAAAACCCAACTTCCAGCCAATAGAGGGTGGTGACCCGGCGAGGAAGGAGTAATAACCATCTTCATTGGCTTATAAAAAGCCTTGTAATAGTTTAGCCGTGGAAACACTAAATGCCTTGCCTATGCCATCGTGCATAAAATATTGTTTGTGACTCCGTGTGTCCTGATGGCAATATATGCATTATATCTGTTGATTGTTTCTACAATACTTTAACTCTGTTCGTGTAGATACAAGAGGGAAGACTGGCTTGGCGGTTTAGAGCCGAACGGGTTAAAACACCCGGCTTATAGCCAATATGTTTATCATAATAAAAACATAAACAGATATAAATAAAGGACAAGGGCTGAAACTAACCCTTTGGTTAATGCAGCAGGCAATTGCATATAAATTATAGCCATACTTGTACCTTTGATCCTTAGACCACCGGCTTGAATAACCCGGGTAATGAAGTTGATAACTCAATCTTTCTGAGAAGTCAATGCCTCTGAATACTTAATGATCATCATACCTTGGTGGCCTTGTTTGTCAAATAAACAAGCCGGTGAAGAAGATCATGCTAATTATTTGTGAAATTGAGACAACAACAAGAAACTAAAAGGCAAATAACAGGTAACAAGTGCGATTTAACATTATATTTCAAGGCTGGTGGCTTCTGATTCGAATACAATCAGTAAACCGGACCAAAAGGGGTTAAGCTAAGGTTCGAATACGACCATATAGCCCCCAGTGGCTTTGGCATTGCGCCGATCAAGAGGGTACCGACAGCTATGTTCTCTTTGGTTCGAATACGACCTATATTTGAACAGGAAGCCCCCAAATGACCTTGAGAGGTTTTTAACGACCCTGATTCGAATACAATCCAAGTCGGACCCAAAAGGGGTTAAGCTATGATTCGGATACGATCAAGAAGCCCCCTAGTGAGTTTGGCCTTGAGCCGATCAAGAGGGTTATGACAGCTATGTTCTCTTTGGTTTGAATATGACCTATGTTTGAACAGGAAGCCCCCAAGTGACCATGATAATTGCAGCTAGATTCAAATACGATCATAAGCCGGACCAAAAAAGGTTAGACTTGATTCAAATATGATCAGCTCCTTAATAGTCATTTCAAAATAATAAATAACAAAAATGCATAATCTTCGAAAAGAAAAGAGACCGATGGTCTTACTTTATTGCTTATCATGGTATATACAATGTTAAAGTATGTACATGATGAGAGCCGGTGGCTCAGGTGTAGTATGGCCGAAGTTGAGCAATGTTCCACGGCCGGCGGGTCTCCTCCTCCAACTTACGTGAGTCTTTATGCTCTCAAATGTTAATGAGGTAATAAGACCCGTTGTTTAAGTTCTTGCTGACCACAAAGGGTCCTTCCCAAGGTGGTGATAACTTGTGTGCATCTGACAGATCCTAGATGAGCCGGAGCACCAGGTCGCCTTCCTGAAAAGTCCTGGACTTAACCCGGCGGCTGTGATAACGGCGCAGGTCCTATTGATAAATTGCTGATCGAGCCGTTGCGAAGTCTCTTTCTTCATCCAACAAGTCAAGTGCATCCTGTCTGGCTTGTTCATTATTAGCTTCAACATAAGCCGCCACACGGGGCGAGTCATGACGGATGTCACTAGACAGCACTGCTTTTGCTCCATACACCATGACGAAAGGTGTATAACCTGTAGACCTATTAGGTGTGGTGTTGATACTCCACAACACCGAGGGTAATTCCTCGACCCAACAACCCGGTGTTTACCGTAAAGGAACCATGAGTCGGGGCTTGAGACCTTTTAAAATTTCCTGATTTGCTCTCTCAGCTTGACCATTAGATTGAGGATGAGCTACGGAAGAAACATCAAGCCGAATATGCTCACGTTGACAAAACTCCTCCATAGCCCCTTTGGATAAATTAGTGCCATTGTCAGTGACAATGCTGTGTGGAAAACCAAAATGGAAGATCACCTTTTTCATGAACTGAACCGCCGTGGCCGCATCACACTTACTCACTGTCGGGTGGTAGGTGTGACATATGCCAACAGGTGGCTTATCATTGTGGGAGCCCGTAAAACATCGCCGGTGCCTGGAAACAGGATGAGGCGAAGACATGCACGCCGGCGAATCTTACCCAGCTTCGGGGCTCTCCGTGGAGATAACATCCCTACTGCTGCTCTCCGGGGTCTCCGCATGATCTCTAGATGAACAAGTAGCTACACGGTGCTCCTTGAGCTGTTTGGCGAGAGGAGGAAGAAGGGCTCTGCTTGCTCTCTTCTCCTCCCTACGTGGTGTCTAAAACTAGCAGGGATCCATGCTTTGCATGGGTGTCCCGGGGGGTTTATATAGGCCTACCCCCCGGGGGTACAATGGTAATCCGGCTGGGCATGGGGCCCAGCCGTCTGTGTCTTCGCTCACCGGCTTCTGCACCGGCGGCTGGGGCCCGCCGGCTGGTGGGTCCCGCCGGCTACCGGTTCCTTGGTCGACAGGCAGGCCCCACTGTCCAGGGCCTTGTCGGTGGCTGGTTACTGTTGCTCAATCTTGGTGACGAGGGCTTCGCCGAGGTAAGCATGGCTACAGTGCTGCCGTCCGGCGGGTGACCACTGTAGCTTCACCGCGTCATGTCTCCTTAATGGGGCGTCTCCTTCGAGGGGGTGGCAAGCCGGCTGGAGAGAGCCGGCTCCGTCTTGGGCCGACTGGGGGAGGCCAGGCCGCCTTCGGGTGTCTCTCTGCCCGAAGGAGCCCACCACCCGTGGGCCGTACTGGTAGCCTGTCGTGGATGACATCATGGTCAACGTGGCAACAGTGCTGCGCCGGACGAGTCATGGCCACCCGTACGGCGCACTGTGCCAGGCGCGCTCCGGGATTCGGGGGTGGCAGGCTTCACTGTAGCCACGCCCCGTCACATCGCCGTTATGTGGATGCAGACTTCGAGGGTACAGTCTTGACCGCTTTATGGGAGCCGGCTCCTTGGAGTCGGCCTTCTCGCAGCCGGCTCCTCGGAGCCGGCCCTCCCGCGGCTTTCTTCATGAGGGATGAAATCGGGCCGCCTTCCAATAGCCGGCCTGGGAGACAGCCGGCCAGGGGAAGGCGGCCCCATGTCTTGGATTCTTGAGAGCTGGATCGGCTCGCAATTTTTTCAGAAAGGCCAGGGGGAGCCGACTAGGCTACCCGTGGTCACTTACTCCGACAGTAGTCCCCGAAGTTGGGCGAGCTTCGAGGCTGATAAAGGGACGAGAAGCTTGGTCAGCTTCCTATCCAGAGGGGCCGGCTTTGCTTGTGCGCGCCGTCTTCGGAAAAGCTCCGTTTCTCGTAGGCGGGAGCGCGGGCCACGTGGCGAGGAAATCCTGCCAACGTACGCGCGCGATGGGACGCCGCCGCAGGCCCGAGCCCGCCACTCGCAGGCCTCGGTCCGAGCGTGGATCTTCCGCCGCCCACATGGACCGCTCGCCTTCCCGCGGCGGTTCTATTCTGCCATCAAGGCACAATAATCGCGTGACGTGGGGGAGTGGGCGCAGTTGATCCCCACGTTCCCCCACGCCGCGCATCCTCGGCTCCGCCGTGCGGTCTATAAGTAGGAGGAGGAGGGGGAGCGGCAGAGGCTCGCGCGCTCTCCCTCACTCCGCCCCTTCTCATCCTCCTTCTTCTTCTCTTCCCCGCAGCAGCTCTTTGCCGCGCCGTTCCGCCGTCGCTTCGTTCCACCGCCGCATCGTCTTGCTTCTCGCCGCGCTGCCCCATGGCGCTGTCAAGCTCGTGGGATGGCTCCAACGTCCATGAGGACCACGTCGAGTTCCTCCGCCAGACGCGACGCCTGCCCGGCGAGAACTTCGTTCGGGTTCGTCTAGTGCCGGAGAAGGAGATTTCGCCGGCACCAGAGGAGGACGAGTGGGTGATCTTCCTCTCGTACTGCCTGCGCGGCTTCGGCCTTCCGGCGAGCGGGTTCCTCCGAGCCTTCCTCTAATTCTACAACCTCCAGCCGCATCACCTCACACCCAACGCGGTGATGCTGCTGTCGGCCTTCGTCACGCTGTGCGAAGGCTTCCTTGGGGTCCTCCCCACGCTCGAGCTCTGGGCGGAATTCTTCCAGAGAAAACTCGGCACCATCATCGCGGGCGTGCCTGCCCCCTGCGGAGCCTATATTGCCATGAGGCGGTCGGGCGAGAACAACCTGTTCCCGCCATCTCGCTGATCCAGTCGGTGAAGCTCTGGCAGAAGTCATACTTTTACGTGAAGAATGTCGCGTAGCAAGGCGACTACGTCAACCTGCCGGCTTATGAAGCCGGCCCGCCGGCTGGGAGGCGACCTTCGTGGAGCTACCGGGCCAGGTCGTTGTCTCAGGCCGGGAACGCAGCCGTCTCCCGGCTTCAGGTGATGATCCAGTCGGAGGGCCTGACCAGAGCCGACTTGGTGGCCGCCTTCGTAGAGCGCCGGGTTCTTCCCCTCCAAAGCCGGCCTCACATGGTTTGTCAGATGAGCGTCCGCTTCGACCCAAGCCGGCTGAGCACCAGGGAGATGCCTCATGCGGAGGTCTCCTACATGGTGAACTATATCTCCAACTGCAAGCTCGCCGAGGATTGGCGGTACGGCAAGGGGCCGTACTCTCGCGCCAACCCTCCGCCTGTCGTAAGTTTTTTTTTTGGTAGCCGGCCTCATGATAGTCGGCCTCTGATCAGTCGGTTTGCCCCTAGCAGAACCCTCTCCTTCCACCGACGACCGGGGCCGCAAGGGTAGAGCGCCAGCTCGTCCCTGACCACGCGGTGGACGACGCTGACGACCCGGAGTTGGGAGCGGCCGCCATGGAAGACGCCATCTTGGGGGAAAGCGGCGAGGTCGGAGGCGCGGGGCTTACGGCCGGCTTCGAGGACTGGCCGGATGATGCCGAGGTCGAAGTCTCCCCGCGCCGCCAGCCCGCGCCTGATCATCAAGGCGTGAGCTCGTCCGCCGCGCCGGCTGCTGGCGGCGGCGCCCAGAAGCGCCGGGCCGTGTCAATCCTCTTCGGCAGCCGGCCGAAGAAGTCCAAGGCTTCCACAGCGGCGACCAAGCGAGATGAGGCGGCCGCGAAGGCGGCCCGCTTCCGCAAGGCGGTGAAGCAGTCGCAAGCAATCTCAGCGTAAGTCGTCGAATGCTTGGATACATATTTTTTGTTGTTCTTCTTTTCGATTGAAAACTCTTCTAAACCTTTCTTTGCTCACCGGACAGGGCTCCGCTTTCCCTTGAGCGGGGTCCGGGCGGCTCCATAGTCGGGCCGGTTGGAGGGTCTTCAGGCTCCCGCCGCGTGGATCCCCGCGCCGACCTCAGGGAGGCCACGGAGCGGAAGGCGGCGGAGCGAAGGGCCGCCCAGGCGATGAAGGAGCAGGCCGATGCAGCAGCCAAGGCCCAGGCGGAGGCGGCAGCTGCGGAGACGGAGGCGGAGGCTTCGCACAACCAGCCTCTACTGATAGCCATTCCCCTTCGCGCCGTGGCCCCCAACATTCCTTTGCCTCCACTGGAGGAGGTCGACCAAGAACCGCCGGTGATGGAGCGGAGGGAGGACTCTGTGATCTTTGTGGAGAGGGCGCCGCCGGCAGCGCCAACCGGAGCGGGCCAAGGCGGCCAGTCGGCTGCGGCGCCAGAGCAGCCGGCTGGGGGTGAGCCGGAAGCAGGAGCCGGCCTCGAGGTGCAGCTGGCAATGCGCCAGCGCGCAGGGGGAGGCACCGCTGCGTCGGAGCCGCACCAAGCTACGGGTGCCAGCCGGACGGCGGAGGCCTTGGAGGCGGCCAACACTGGCACGTCCGAGTGGACTCCCAGCGGCGGGACGGGCGAGCTGAATGTGGCGGCCCAAGAGATTCGGAACCGGCTTCAGGCCCAAGCTGCCTCGCTGCAGCAATACACCCAGGAGTTCCTTGCGACGTGGGCCGTCATCCGGGTGAGTCTTCTATCTTTGGTTGCTTTGTTTTCTTGATTTCTTCCGTGGGGGCGCGTCAGCGCACACACTGGGTGTAGTCCCCGAGATTCGGGCCGACTACTGAGCAGTCAGGTCGGATCTTCCTTGACGACTACCTTATTCTCGCCTCCTGTCTAATCTTCCAGGAGTATCATAACCTCCGCGCTACCGCCTTCAACTCCCAGGCTCAGGAGCTGGGTCGGAGAACCGAAGATCTGATCAGCAGCCGGAGTACATACTGGTTTCGTTCATCTCCTGTGGGGGCGCGTCAGCGCACCCACTGGGTGTAGTCCCCGAGATTCGGGCCCACTGCTGAGCAGTCGGGTCGGATCTTTCCTGACGACTTCACCATACTGGTTTTTTCTTTTGTCTTCATGCTTGCAGGAGCCAATGCCGACTTGAGGGGGCAGCTCAGCGAGGCGCAGGCCGCCCTTCGTGCCAAGGAGACTGAGTACGACGCCTTGGTCCTGGAGCGCGACCGCCTTGCCAAGAAGCTGGCTGACCAGGAGGAGAGCCATAAGGCGGCCCTGAAGAAGGCGCAGGATAACGAAGCCGCCCTGAAGGCCGAGTTCGAGACCGAAGCGGCGGGCTGGGCTGAGACCAGGCAAGCGCTAAATGAAGGCTTCGGCCGTATTGAGGATTTGATCAACGGTAAGCCGCCTTCCTCGCTCCTTGCACACCCCTTGCCACCTGATTTGTGTTTTGGCTTGAGCTGCTTTTTATTCTCTGTGCAGACTACTTTCCTGGATACTCCGTCTTCGCCGCCCAAACCATCGAGGCCCATCGCAAAGCACGCCGGCAGGTGGGGGCTGAAGTTGCGCCAGACACGAGTCGGTCGCTCGAAGAGCAACTCTTGGCGCTCCCAGCGCGGCGGCAGCCGGCTCATCGTATGCTCCGCCGCCTCCGGCGCGCCGGAGCGCAGGTGTTGGCCGCCCTCTGGCCAAGCGAGACGATTCCCCGCACCCCGAGTCGGACTGCCGACTGGCTGGAGGTTGCGGTTGGCCGCTTCGAGGCCTGGAAGGCGTCGGCGGCCCGGCTTGGAGCTGGGCGGGCGCTGGAGTTCGTCCGAGCTTGGTATCCAGGGCTGAACCTGGACCAGCTGCGCACCTAGCAGCTGGAGGCCGACGAAGAGCTAGCAGAGGTGCGGCCGGCTATCGCTCAGCGCGCATCGACAATCGCCGAGTGTACTGACATCAGCGTCTTCGCTCCCAAGATTAATGATGATGGCGTTGCCTAGCCGGAGGAGTGGTTCGGGCTGGACCCGGCGGCGGGTGAAGACTCGGCAGAAGAGATCGCCTCCAGCGACGAAGGCGAAGACGACGAAGGAGAGGAAAGCGAAGACGTCGAGCCGGCCGGTAGAACAGCTAGCCAGCCTCAGCCTGACCGTGCCTCCAGTAACGAGGCGCGCGCAAGCGCGCCTTCTGCGGGAGGCGGTGATCATGCCGAGGTTCGCCAGCCGGCCACTCCTCCAGCCGGCACTGCCGTCTCCACTGACCTGCCCGGCTCGTCAGTCGCTCCGGCGGCTTAATCTGTCGTCCTTGTTTTTTCCTGCTTGTTGCCTTCTGAACAATTTTATTAAGCTTCCGCAATTCCACCCACTGGGGGTGTATCCAAACTATGTTGAATGATGTCCTTTTGAAGGTCTTTTATGTAAATATTATCATGTGCATGTTTGGTTTCCATTCACGTATGCTTTTTATCCTTAGGCTGTTTTCTTTGCCGCCTTCCCCTTCTGGGAAGGCAAGTACTCAAGCTTTCTTAGATTGGAGCGAGGTGAATGGAAGCCGGCTGGCCGGCTACTCTGGTAACCGGTCGGCGGTGGGAGAAAAACTGACTTTTGTTATATTAGTCCGTTAGTCCCTAGCCGTTTTTCGTGTGGGCACCCGTTCCTGCCCTTAACTCTTGCCAGCCGGACAGCCGGTTCTTCGAACTGCGACTTTTGGCAAGAGAAGGCTTGGGAGCTGGCACACTACTTGTCTGACTGCGGGTAGGACTTCTAATATAAGTCCAGGCGGCCAGTCCCCGGGCCGACTACTCGAACCCGGTGCCGGACAGAAAAAAGTGAATGCAATGACAAGGCCATAAGCATGATACTTTTCATTTATAAACAAAAGATGGCAGTCCCTGTGCTCTCCTCGGGGGCCCTATTGTCTTGTACTTAGTACAATAGTTAGCGTGATACATACTGCATTTCAGCTGTAAAACCTTCGGAGGAGGTTGGCGTTCCATGGTCGTTCTGACTCCTTGCCTGAGTCGTCTCTCTTTCGTGCCTTCGGCTTCTGCGCGTCGATCAGGTAGTAGGAGTCGTTGCCTAAGGCTCTGCTGATGACGAAGGGGCCCTCCCAAGGGGCCGAGAGCTTGTGCTGATCGGCTGTTCGCTGGATCAGCCGGAGCACAGATCGCCCTCTTGGAAGGATCTTGGCTTGACCTTCCGGCTATGGCACTTCCGGGTCGTGTGGTTGGACGACTTCGCGCCGCTGTGGAACTTGCACGGGGCGTCAAGAGTCTGCTCGTAGAAGAAGGCCGGCTGCCAAGCCGGCTTGCTGCCCCTCTGCTTCTTGGGTGTGGGCCGCGCTTCGGGCTGCTCGTCTTCGACTGTGGCCATCTGCCAACTGGTGGAGGGCGGCACCGGGCCCTTGCGCTTGTGGTCGTTCGAGTGTGGGCGTCGACCGGAATCCCCAGCCGGCGTCTTGGGCGCCGGGTTGAGTACTTTTCTGGACGCGTCTACCCGGAGCTGGGTCTTCATTGAGGAGTCGGCGGTGGCGTACTTGTCCGCTATGTCCAGACGCTCGTCGAGGGTAGTCGGCTCGTCGCAGAGAAGCTTGTGCTTGAAGAGGGTGCCTTCTCGGCACCCGGCTATGAAGTATTCTATGGCTTGCACCTCGTGCACCCCTTCGCAAGAGTTGCGGAGCTCGGTCCAACGCGTGAGGTAGTCGCGAATTGACTCGGCAGGGCCTTGTACGCACAAGGAGAGCTATCTGGGCTTGGGAGCCCGCTTGTAGGTGCTGGTGAAGTTGCGGACGAAAGCTTCTGTGAAATCTAGCCAGCTGTTGATGCTGTGTGGTTTGAGGCTATTGAGCTAGGTCCGCGCCGTGCCTTGCAGCATGAGGGGCACGTACTTCACGGCAACGCGCCGGTTGCCGTTGGCTATGCTAGCCGTTGTGGAGTAGTCGATCAACCAATCTTCCGGTTTCACGGAGCCGTTGTACTTGGGCGTGTCTCTTGGGAGCGGGAACCCTTTGGGGAAGGGCTCATCGCGGATGAGGGGGCCGAAGCAAGGCGGACCGACATCGTCTTCTTCTTCCAGCGCCAGGGATCGCGCCAGGTGGTCGATCCGATGGCGGGCGTCGTTTTCGCCGACTCCTTCGCGGCGACCTAGTCGTCCGCTGAGAGTCGGATGCGCCACATGCAGAGGGGTGGGATATCTCTCTCCACGGGGCCAAGGCGGAGGCGGGTTGCCCCGCAACTCCACGGCCCGAGGGTGGCCTTCTGCGTCTCGCTCGATGGAGATCTGGGTTTGGCTTCGGCTGGCAGCCTGCTCTTTCTCGCGCCGCGCGCGGTCTCTACCCGCAGTCGGCGTCCGGGACGTCGCGCCGTGATCTCGGCGCGGGGGAGGGCTTTCCGCGCGGGTGTCGGCTTCGTGCCGCTGCGCGGCTGCATCGATCAGCTGCTCGATGCGTCGGGTCATGTGGGGGAGTTCTTCGGCCCCCAGTCCATCTAGCTCGTCTACGGCCGCCTGGGCGGCGCGCAGGTTCTCGAGTGGACTGGCGTAGACTGGGCGGTCGACTCCTAACGTGTCGGCAACGACAGCGCCGCGCTGTCTGACAATGCTGACCCGACTGGGCCCGCCTGGGGGCGGCGTGCCAAAGGCGGCGCGGTCGGCCTCGCGTCGGTGGGCCTTAGCGAGGCGTCTCATGGAAACCAACTTCCGGCCCTCCGCGAGGAGGGTGAGGTGGCGAGCCTCCACTGCTTCAGCGTCGGCGTCGGCCGGGAGGGGGATGGACAAGTCATGGACCGCCGCGTGCGGGGCGTCGTGGGTGCTCTCGTCAGCAGTGCCGTCGTGGCCGATGACCATCACCTCGATGGTGACAGTGTCGCAGCCATCGGCTCGGGGAAGCGGGTCGTTGTAGATCGTGACGTTGGTGGGGAAGGTGTCGAATGAGGCCGTGTCGGAGTCGACAGGCATCGGATCGGTGGAGCCAACCGACTCCAAGTCCACGGCAGGCTCGCCAGAGATGTGGAGCTGGCCGAGGAGGTTGATGAGGTGGTCAGTGCCCGCGTTGGGGGCGAGCTCGTCAGAGATGAGAGTCTTGTCAAGGAGATTGGCAAGGCTGCTCGCCGCACAGATGTTGGTGACGCCTTGTAGCACGTCGTGGCAAGCGCCATCGGGCGTGCCGGGCTGGCTACGCTCGCGGGGGAGGAAGAGGGTTCCCGTCCAGAACAGGTCTCCGAACGACGGTGCACCTGGCCCCACGGTGGGCGCCAAATGTCGGGTGGTAGGTGCGACATATGCCAACGGGTGGCTTATCATTGAGGGAGCCAGTAAAACATCGCCGGTGCCTGGAAACGGGATGAGGCGAAGACATGCACGCCGGCGAATCTTACCCAGCTTCGGGGCTCTCCATGGAGATAACACCCCTACTGCTGCTCTGCGGGGTCTCCGCATGATCTCTAGATGAACAAGTAGCTACACGATGCTCCTTGAGCTGTTTGGCGAGAGGACGAAGAAGGGCTCTGCTTGCTCTCTTCTCCTCCCTACGTGGTGTCTAAAACTAGCAGGGATCCATGCTTTGCATGGGTGTCCCGGGGGTTTATATAGGCCTACACCCCGGGGGTACAATGGTAATCTGGCTGGGCATGGGGCCCAGCCGTCTGTGTCTTCGCTCTTCGGCTTCTGCGCCGGCTGCTGGGGCCCGCCGGCTGGTGGGTCCCGCCGGCTACCGGCTCCTTGGTCGACAGGCAGGCCCCACTGTCCAGGGCCTTGTTGGTGGCTGGTTACTGTTGCTCAATCTTGGTGACGAGGGCTTCGCCGAGGTAAGCGTGGCTACAGTGCTGCCGTCCGGCGGGTGACCACTGTAGCTTCACCGCGTCTTGTCTCCTTAATGGGGCGTCTCCTTCGAGGGGGTGGCAAGCCGGCTGGAGAGAGCCGGCTCCGTCTTGGGACAACTGGGGGAGGCCAGGCCGCCTTGAGGTGTCTCTCTGCCCGAAGGGGCCCACCGCCCGTGGGCCGTACTGGTAGCCCGTCGTGGATGACATCAGGGTCAACGTGGCAACAGTGCTGCGCTGGACGGGTCATGGCCACCCGTACGGCGCACTGTGCCAGGCGCGCTCCGGGATCCGGGGGTGGCAGGCTTCACTGTAGCCACGCCCCGTCACATCGCCGTTGTGTGGATGCAGACTTCGAGGGTACGGTCTTGACCGCTTTATGGGAGCCGGCTCCTTGGAGTCGGCCTTCTCGCAGCCGGCTCCTCGGAGCCAACCCTCCCGCGGCTTTCTTCATGAGGGCTGAAATCGGGCCGCCTTCCATAGCCGGCCAGGGGAAGGCGGCCCCATGTCTTGGATTCTTGAGAGCCGGATCGGCTCGTAATTTTTTCAGAAAGGCCAGGGGGAGCCGACTAGGCTACCCGTGGTCACTTACTCCGACACTCACTGGCTCCACCTCAACCCACTTAGTGAATTTTTCAACTGCCACTAAGAGATGTGTGTTTTTATCCTTAGACCTTTTGAAAGGCCCCACCATGTCAAGCCCCCAGACGGCACACGACCAAGTGATTGGAATCATCCAGAGCTCTTGAGCCAGAACGTGTGCTTGTCGTGCGAACTTTTGACATCCATCACATCTGCTGACCAGATCCTCTGCATCAGCGTGAGCCGTCAACCAGTAAAAACCATGACGAAAAGCTTTGGCCACTAGAGATTTTGACCCTGTGTGATGACTACAATCGCCTTCATGGATCTCACGAAGTATTTCTTGGCCTTCTTCAGGGAAAACAAACCGTTGAAACGCTCCAGAGACGCTGCGATGGTATAGTTCCCCATCAGAAATTGTCATTGACTTAGACCGCCTGGTTATCTGTTGAGCCAGTGTCTCATCTGCTGGCAACTCGCCCTGGGTCATGTAAGCCAAGAACGGCACTGTCCAATTTGGGATGACATGAAGAGCCGCCACCAACTGCGCCTCCGGGACAGGAACAGCTAAATCTTCTTCTTTGGGCAATTTGACAGACGGGTTATGCAAAACATCCAAAAAGGTGTTAGGTGGTACCGGCTTACGCTGAGATCCCAACCGGCTTAAAGCATCAGCTGCTCCGTTCTTCCTACGGTCAATGTGCTCCACCTGATAACCTTTAAAATGCCCCACAATAGCATCAACCTCCCGGCGATAAGCCGCCATGAGAGGATCCTTTTAATCCCACTTGCCTGATACCTGTTGAGCCACTAAATCTAAGTCGCCAAGACATCTGACCCAGCTCAAACTCATCTCTTTTGCCGCTCGAAGACCATGGAGCAAGGCTTCATACTCTGCTGCGTTGTTAGTGCAAGCAAACATCAGCCATAACACATAACAAAATTTGTCACCTCAAGGAGTGGTTAAAACAACTCCAGCCCCCGAGCCTTCCAACTGCCTGGACCCATCAAAATGAATAGTCCAATATGTGTTGTCTGGTGTCTCTTCTGGTATCTGCATCTCTGTCCAGTCATTAATGAAGTCAACAAGTGCTTGAGATTTGATCGCAGTACGTGGTACATACTTCAACCCATGAGACCCAAGCTCAATGGCCCACTTGGCGACTCGTCCAGTGGCTTCTCTGTTTTGAATGATGTCTCCCAAAGGAGCAGAGCTAACCACAGTGATTGGATGACCCTGAAAATAATGTTTAAGCTTCCGGCTTGCCATGAATACACCATATACGAGCTTCTTCCAATGTGGATATCGTTGCATGGATTCAATTAACACCTCACTGACATAGTAAACCGGTCGTTGAACCGGATGTTCCTTGCCAGCCTCCTTGCGCTCCACCACAATAGCCACACTAACAGCTCGTGAGTTGGCGGCCACATATAACAGCAGCGGCTCTTTCTCAACTGGAGCAGCCAGGACCGGCGGCTCAGCAAGTTGTGTCTTCAGATCTTCAAAAGCAGAGTTTGCAGCATCGCTCAAAATCATATGTTTTCTTCATCATCTGATACAAAGGCATTGCCTTCTCCCCTAACCGGCTTATGAATCGGCTCAAAGCAGCAACACGACCCGCCAGTCGTTGAACGTCATTGATGCATGTTGATTTGGCCAGGGATGTAATTGCCTTGATTTTCTCTAGGTTAGCTTCTATACCTCGGTTAGACACCAAAAAACCCAAGAGCTTGCCGGCTGGGACTCCAAAGACACACTTGGCCGGGTTAAGCATCATTTTGTAGACCCGGAGATTATCAAAGGTCTCTTTTAGATCTGTGATCAAGGTTTCCTCTTTCCTGGATTTTACCACTATATGATCCACATAAGCATGAACATTACACCCAATTTGATCATGAAGACAATTCTGCACACACCGTTGGTAAGTCGCCTGGGCACTCTTAAGCCCAAAAGGCATAGACACATAGCAGAAAGCTCCCAAAGGAGTGATAAAAGACGTCTGCTCCTGATCTTTGACTGCCATCCTGATCTGATGATAACCAGAATAAGCATCCAAGAAACTCAAACGTGTGCAACCCGTCGTAGCATCGATGATCTGATCAATACGGGGGAGGGCAAAAGGATCAGCCGGACAAGCCTTGTTCAGATTGGTGTAATCCACACACATATGCCAAGTGCCGTTCTTTTTGAGTACAAGCACCGGGTTGGCTAACCACTCTGGGTGAAAGACTTCTACAATGAACCCAGCTACCAAAAGCCGGGCCACCTCTTCTCCAATGGCCTTGCGCCTTTCTTCATTGAACCGTCGGAGAAACTGTCTGACATGTTTAAACTTTGGATCAATATTGAGAGTGTGCTCAGCGAGTTCCCTCAGGATACCCGGCATGTCTGAAGGTTTCCATGAGAAGATGTCCCAGTTCTCATGGATGAACTCGATGAGCGTGCTTTCCTATTTTGGATCCAAGTTTGCACTGATGATGAACTGCTTGGATGAGTCGCCAGGCACAAAGTCAACCATCTTGGTGTCATCAGCTGATTTGAACTTCAACACCGCCTCATGCTCTGTTGTTGGTTTCTTTAATGACGTCATGTCTGCCGGGTCAACGTGATCTTTGTAAAACATTCACTCCTCTGTTGCACAAACAGATTCAGCATAGGCAACATCACCTTCTTCACACTCCAAAGCTATTTTCCGGCTCCCATGTACTATAATGGTGCCCTTATAATCCGGCATCTTAAGCTGCAAATACACATAACACGGCCGAGCCATGAACTTGGCATAAGCCGGCCGTCCAAACAGAGCATGATACGGGATTTTGATCTTAACTACCTCAAAGGTTAATTTTTCTGCACTGGAGTCATTCTCATCCCCAAAGGCTACTTCTAGTTCAATCTTACCCACTGGGTATGCCGAATCTTATCAGTCAACCCCATCCGGCGGAACGTCTCATAGTAGAGGATGTTGATGCTGCTGCCTCCGTTCATGAGTACCTTAGTGAATTTGTATCCACCAACCTGAGGCGCCACTACCAAGGCCAAGTGACCCGGATTATCGACCCGGGGCGGGTGATCCTATCTGCTCCACACAATAGGGTGCTCTGACCAACGTAAGTAACATGGAATCGCCGGCTCAATGGCATTGACGGCCCTCTTGTGAAGCTTCTGGTCCCTTTTACATAAACTAGTGGTGAACACGTGGTATTGCCCACTACTAAGCTATTTTGGGTTGCTCTGATATCCGGACTGTTGCTGCTGATTACCTTGGCTGGGTTGTGGATTATATCCTCCTTGGTTACCAGGATGGCCCTGACCGTGGAATCCTCCTCCACCTGAACCGGCGCCCAGGCCTTGGAACCCGCCACCACCTGAACCGCCACCTGGGTCGTGACCTCCATCAAACGCGTTTGAATTTTTAAACGCCTTCATGATCATACAATCTTTTCACAGGTGGGTGGCTGGCTTCTCCTGGGTGCCGTGTCTTGGACAAGGTTCATTCAATAGTTGCTCAAGGGTGGGACCTGACCCGCCCGACCGAGGGGGTTGTCTACCCTTGTGTCGTTGATTTCAGCCATGTGCATTAGTGTTAGCAACAAACTCATCAGCCTTACGTTTATTACCTCCTTGATTTGCCGGGTTATGCTGGTGACCCTTGTTGTTGCCATTCTTCTTTCCCTTCGGTGTCTTTTCTTTGTCAGACACCGGGTATTTGGTACTATCAGAATCACCATATTTGACGAGAGCCGCCATCAACTGACCCATGTCATTACAGTCACGCTTGAGCCGCCCCAGCTTCTGCTTCAGAGGTTCAAAACGGCAATTTTTCTCCAACATCAAGACTGCTGAGTCGGCATCCATCTTATCAGATCAATGTATTATCTCCTTGACCCGGCGCACCCAATGGGTTGTGGATTCACCGTCCTCTTGCTTGCAATTGGTCAGGTCCACAATCGACATAGGCTGCTTACATGTGTCTTTAAAGTTTTGGATGAACCGGGCCTTTAACTCCGCCCATGAGCCGATGGAATTGGGTGGCAATCCCTTCAACCAAGTACGAGTTGTTCCATCGAACATCATGGTGAAATACTTGGCCATTGCTGCATCGCTGACCTCCAACAACTCCATAGCCATCTCATAACTCTCAATCCAAGCCCCGGGCTGTAAATCAGCCGTGTAATTAGGCACCTTACGAGGCCCCTTAAAATCCTTTGGCAAATGCTCATTACGTATGGCCGGCACCAAGCAAGGGACGCCTCCGGTTCTTGTGGCCACTCCTGCCTCAACCGAGGTTGCTGGATAAGCCGGAAAAGTTTGATGAGCCGCCTGATCTGCTGCCATTTGAACTGCTCGTTCCACCTCTTGTCGAATCCTCTCCCGATCCGCCAAGTTAAGGGCTCCAGCCCGCACCGGCTCATGCCTGTGTGGCCGGTTGTGGCATTGAGCATTGCTTGACATGTCTGCGGATTCCATATGCCTACTGTAGCTCGGGCTCCGGCTTGGGCGAGGAGTTGAATGGATCCTGTCTCGACTGTAGGAGTATGCATCCTGCTATGCCAGAGCTGTTTGAAGAAGTTCTCTTACCCTCCGCGTTTCAATCGCCGCTGGTGAATCACTTTCCACCAGGACAGCCGCCAAACGAGCCGATGCTGTGATAAGGTTTTCCAAGGGGTTGGAGAAGTGACCCGGCGGTGTTGGTACGTAATGAGGCGGAGCGGTAATTATACGAGGTGGTTCCATGGCACGTGGCTGAACCGGTGCACCGGGTGTTGTGATCCGGTGTGCCTCTGGAGGGTTGCTCCTCCCAGCTCCGGGCGTATGTAATAGGTTCCTAGGATCAAGCATCAGAGGTAGACGTGACTGAGTTTTCTGATGCCTCCTCCTCATGACCTCGTTTGACGCGTTAAGATCCAGCGAGAGCCGGAAGGTCTCTGCTTGAAGCTGTTGAGCACGAACGTCCAAAGCCGCCCGCTCTGTTGCCATCTTGACTTCCTCTGCGGCTAGATTTTCCTTAGCTTGCACCATCTCTTCACGTACGCGCGCCACCTCTGCGTCGTGCTGGGCTTTATCCGCCGGCTCTACCACGGCGGTCAACAGAGTCGTCAGTTTATCCATGAGGTCCATTAGAATCTGAGCGGGGGGCGCGCGAGGTCTCTTGACCCGGCTGACCCGGTAGTTGTTGCTTCCACTGTTGTGGAGTTCTGCCCGGGCTGTGTCCCTGCCATGAAGACTCCGGCCCAATTCGGCGGCTCAAGAGGGTCCGGAATACTGCTGCCATCGGAGCAACCCCCGAGCAAGCCATCCTGCAGCTGGTACAAAGAGTCCGTCTCGCCCGTTGATGACGCAGTGTCAGAACAGACGGCCGTCTCACCGCCCTCTACCGATCCTTCAGAGTATTCACCGCCATGGACGCAGTCTATGAAGGCATGCTTCACGACATATTGAACACGGGCGGTCCTTGCGCGCTGAGCCGTTTCGATGAGGTTGGTGTGGACATCCGACTCAGGGCCTGACTCGCCGATCCGGCCGATGAAGACGTGAATTCCGCCAAGGGGACCCGGTACCCATACTCAATTGAGCCAGCCTCGGGGCCCCAGCCTTCGTCGTCGATGTAGAGCTTGCTGCGATGACTCTTGGTCATCCGGCCCACAGCGTATCCCTTGAGCCCTTCGAAGTTGCCCTTCAAGAACTCAAATCCACCGTGCACTGGCCCCACGGTGGGCACCAACTGTCGTGGAATTGACACGGCAGATGTCCTAAAGAAAGGACTTAGTCATAGGGCCATCGCAACTAGGAAGCTTAAAGGGGTTAATCGGGACAAAGGACACGAGAGGTTTTATACTAGTTCGGCCCCTCACGATGAAGGTAAAAGCCTACGTCTAGTTGTGTTGGTATTGCTGGGGTTTCGATTACCAAGAGGCTCAACTCGCCGGCTTGGTTCTCGATATCTTGTTTCTTGCCCTAGGCCGCCACCGGGTCGTCCCCTTATATACACGGGTTGACGCCTGGTGGCTTATAGAGTCCCGACCGGCTCATAATCGTGTCTGGCTCGGTGACTTCCTTTATATGCCTTTCTTTACAAGTCTTTCCTTACATATGGCAGTTTACAATATCGGGCCTTAAGCCGCCTCCAGGCCTTTGGGCCTTCTATATGGTTTAATGAATTATCATCTTAATGTTTACTGGGCTTCTTGTGTAACCCGCCATTGGGGCTGACCCGGCCCCTCCTGGGCGGGTCATAACTGATAGTAATATCCCCAATAGTGGGCGTGTGGAGATGTGTCTCCGGCGGATCTATCTTTGATGGATTTGTTCGGATCTCGTCGTTGTTCATCTACGTTCGTGTGTCTTAGCATTGGATCTTTCTGATCTACGTTATTCTTCATCTGCGGCGGTTGTTGTTCTGGTGCGCTGGTCCTACGGGGCCTTAGCACGATGACTTCCCGACTGTCTACTACAACAAGTTGCGCCAGACTCCGGTGATGGAGGGGCGATGACGGCGGCGCGCCTTTGGCTCGATTCAGTGCTGGTAGTCTTCGCTAGGAGGTCTACGGACCTGGATTTAATTTCTTTTATTTCTGGTATTCATTGTACTGACATGATTGAAGAGGAATAGATTGGAAATTTTCTCACAAAAAAAGGTCTAAAGAAAAGAACACTTCTGCTTGGGTACAAGTCAAGATGGCAATGGGGCCCCGAAACCCGCGTCCCCGCGGGTTTTTATCCTATTAGGGGACGGGGATGGGCGACTTTCTATCCCCGTGAGGCTGCTCGTGGGTACATTATAAAACCCGACATGTTTCGCGGGTTTAAACCCGTTTGAGTACTACCCGAACCCGAAACCCGACAAAACCCGCCAAAATACGTTATTTAGTATTGCACCGATCCATCTTGACTCAACTGGCCCAAAGCCACAGTGCCCGAGCAGCTGAGCCCCACAGCGTCGGGGCGCTGGAGTACAAACCAACCCAACGCTCGGTCGCTACAGTGTCGCTCGCTCTTCAAGCCTCTCTCTCCCGCACAACACAACACCTAAACCTAAACCTAGGTCCCCAGCCGTCGCCTGCTGCTGTAATATGCTCATGTTTTTTTTCAAATATTGTTGTTTTCATTGACTGCTTGTGGGGACGGGTTCCCCGTGGGTTTTGAAAACCCGACGGGTTTAGGGGACGGGCAAAAACTTAACCCCGCGCACGTTGATGGGGACAGGGACGGATTTGCGATTTTCTCGTGGGGATGGATTTGGGCAAGCAAAACCTGGTGGGTTTCGTCCCCGTTGCCATCTTGAGGTACAAGCCCCTAAACACATCAATGAAGGAGATCTCTTCATATCCCCTTCAGGTAGGATGGTCTTTCTATAAAAGCATTGGACCTTGCGTTAAATCAATATATTCGCTTGGCATGCTTGTAGCTCGCTCACCATTCCCTACTTGTTGTAGCTCGTTAGAATAGTTTCATTCATAGATGGAATACCAGATAAAGAGAGAAATCTCAATCAGGAGGAGTTGGACTGTGCTACTTGGACTAGGATGCATCCGGGAACAATTAGTCACCCTGACCATGGCTTCTCTTCGATTAAACGGCCAGTACCGCGCTCGTGCAACTGTGCTGGTGTCTCCTGATGGTCGCTCCACCCTAGGTCACTGCGGTGGTTTTGGTATAAACATTTGAGCTACAGCAGGTGGTGGTTCTTCCAGCTCTGCACCGAGGCTATGTGTTGGGAAACATGGATCAGGGTGATGAAACATCACTTTCACCTCTATCAGAGGTTTAGTCGAGAATAGGCCCCTCGTAGCGTAGCAATGAAGAACATGTTCGCTCTGCCCACATGTTTCCCGCTCCGAGCAACCTCCAAAAGACAAAATTGACCAAGGCAAATCCCTCCTCCCTCCTCTCACCCATCGATCACTCAGACAACTAATCGAGCAACCCTATCTCCTGCTCTCTGAGTCACCCCGTACACGCACACCCAGCTCACAACACCAATGCCAAGACCCAGCGCCACGCCTTCATCGTCGTTATCGTGCTTTGTGCGACGTGCGCGCCGGACGAACACGGCGGTGCCCTCTAGGCCGGGCATTGACCATTTCTGCTGCGCCAGAACCGTCGTTGTACCCACCACAGCCGCACCACAATGGCCGCCCCTTGAGCGCCTGCTCTGCGCTCCCATCGTCGATCCCGCTCTCCCCATACATAATGTCGTTGTTTTCGTCCCCGCGCCCCGGCGATGACGCGCTGGTGCTGTCCACTGTCCGATGCGGGGGGCCACCATCCCGTGTAGCCCGAGCCTGACTCCGTGTTCATGCTCTCCGGCTCCTCCACGCCCACAGGCATCGCTATGATGCAATACTCCGCGCCTCTGCCCCCGCCCCACGTGGCATGGATCGTGCTCTCGGTTACGGGGCTATTGGCTGCTATGTGGTTGGTGTAGCGGATAGGACTGACCGAGGGACAACGGCACAACGCCAACATTTCTTCAGGTCTCATGCGTCAGGGAAAGTTGGCCACTACTTTGGTCGGTCGGTTGTGCTGGGTTTGCCTGCACTAATATATTTTAAGCAGTTTTCAGTAATCTCTTGTAAATTTCATCATTGCGTTCGTAAATTGTTTGCCAGTTGCTACATTCTATAGCCTTTTTTACTTTGTGATTTTTTTTATGTGGAGGTTATTTCGGCCATTCTTGTAATAGGTTGGATGGGTTATTAGTTGGTGATTATATGGCATTATCATTCTGTTGGTATGTTTTTCAAATTCTTTGGTAGCTATTTTTTGGAGAAAGAGTTATATATTAATATCAAGAAAATATTAGTCACATGTGACTTCTGCAACGACACAATATTAAGACCTACTTGGGACATTGAGGTTTCACACAACCAAAAAGATAAGAAAGAAGAAGGAATGAATGAAAAAAGAGACGTGATGCAACAGGAACCAGTAAGAAGCAAATAAGTACCAACATCAACCACTATCCTTTGACAATACATGGGATACAACTAAGGTTCTTCGTAAGCAATGCCTTCAAAAAAAGAGACACAAGCACCGAATCGCGAGATCCAACCGCTAAATGTCGTATTTTGGATTTTTCACCTGGGAGGGTACGTCCAAAGAATCTCCAAAGGAATGCCACGATGAAACGATGTGAAAACACCACGTCTGCCAGGTGCGGCCATCGAAAACTAGACCTAGTCTCTTCCACCTTCAACTCGAGACCTGGTACTCAAAAGGCACCATGTGTTTCCGCTACCATGTGCCAAGAAGACAATGTTGCCTAGAGAGGCGCTTCCACACAACCTGATCATGGGAAATTAAAATCAAAACCGTTCCATGGCAAAACAGGCCCAGAGAGATACCAGTGTGTGGACCCTGCCGTGGGGATTCCCACACAATCAAGGTCCTGCCTGTGAATTAGGAACTACCACAAAACAAGGATAGTAGATCATTATCGGAAGCTTCAAAATACTGTGTTGCAAGTGCTTCCAAGCCAGTATGGTATAATCCGATTGTGACGAAGGCGCCTAAACATAGAAAGACGAAGTCGCATCAGCACGGTCGGTGCTCTAGCACTGCACACCTTCAAGATAGCGTTGTTGCTGTCACATCACCTTCGCTGTAGCTTTAATTATGGCCATTAGGAGTACCTGTCACTAGGCTGCTCATATCTGTGGCCTTACCCTTAACTTTCAGGACAAGATCAAAGTGCAGCCATGTGATCCCATAGTTTAAGAAATGATTGTAGCGAAAGCTCTCGTGCCATCTGAAAAATGATGTATCGATCTACCCAGACCATTGACTGTTGTTTGTTGAACATAAATTTCCCCCTAATCAGCATCATGATGGCGAGTATATTTTTTTTCTGAGTTGCGCTAGTTTGCCTACACATTGTCTCTAAGGTGCATCAAGACATTAATTGGTTTGCGTCCTGCAATGTTCATGGCGCCAATTCGTACGTTGATTGCGGACGGGATGGAAACTCTGCTAGAGCGGCTTTTTCAATCAAAATCGCCATAATGTCGGTTACTATGGTGATCGGTCCGAGATGGCAATTCTGCTAGAGTTGCTCATAGTCGGCAACCATGGCCACTTCCATTTACCGTATATGTACGCAACTCATTTTATAGGTGCATATGCATGCAACTAAGTAAGTTAACTACCGTATATATGGTTTGAGATAAAGAGGTTTCAGGTTAAAAACCCAGAAACATATTATAGTGTAAAAAAAAACAACTCACGTTAGTATATCATCCATCCTTCTAAACTTTTGGTTCATCAATTGACCATGCCACACTTGGTATTCGATCGAGCAGCCCTTGAGCTCCGCAGACTCAATTTGCTTCAAGTTTATTTTATTTTACTCATCTAAGTACTTGACCCTTCTTAATTAAATCCATATATCATACCGTATGAAAGTCAACAAACCAAGTATACACTAAAACATTTTGTAGTTTCAAACGTAAACACATATCATGTGCCATTCAAAATATAGCTCTTGTACTTACACAGGATGAAAGAACAAGAGGTTGTTGAAGTAAAACTTATGGATTGTCAGCTTCAACTTCTCTCTTTCAGAATAAGATGTTAATATTTGGTTGGTGGATAGTTAATGCAACCACCAAGGCACCAACCTTCCCTTGTTTTAATAATATTGCATCCAATCTTTGTCCCATATATTTGCTCCACATGCTAATGGTGTTTTTTTGCCGGCTCTAATGGCATATATGCTTGCAATACCTCCTACTTGTCATTGCTCTCGTCAGAATAATTGTACCCGTAGATGAGGCTCTAGATAAATATGAAGATCTCAATACGAAAAGTTGGATATGTGTAATGCTACTTGGACTAGGAGGCAGGAACAATCAAGGTGCTACATGGTACATTACTGGAGAGGGTTAGGGTTTAGGAGTTAATGAATACATGTGAGAGATGTTGGATATGGGAATGCTCTCCTTTGTTTTTACTGAGACCTTCATGTTGGAACAGGCTGCCCTTGTCACTTCGAGCCTCTGATGCAATAGTGAACTTTCTGGTATCAGTGTTCGGTGGATACTACTTTGAGCTTCAAAATTACTAACCACCATAACGAGCGTCCCTAGGATGCTCCTGGTCATCGCTTTTAGCCAAATATGCACTAGACCACACTGTAGACCGGGCCAAATAGCTATTGGGGTGCAAAAACCACCTCGCTTGCTCTATATAAAAGAATACAAGATACTACACCAGCTCAATACAAGAAAAAATAGCACCCTTGCTTTTTACGAAAATGACTCGGGACTATTATACAAGTTTATTAGAAGTAGAAAGCACCCCAAACGTAATAAAAATGATCTCGAGGTCCAAGGACAATCGAACGATCACTGTCGTCACCAGGATGAGTCACTGTCACTACTCCGGTACCGAAGCTGGTCTCACCTTGTCGATGAAAGCCGGGAAGCCTTCGTGCACGTTCCCCCTAGGGACCAACTCCCTGGACCTAGAATCATCACCATTCACGCCTTGAATTGATAGGAAGAAACTGATAGAAAATCTCATTGTTGCATATGCATGATGAGCAATATTAAATCGCCACCGCGTGTAGCTGCCAGGAATCTACGTTGGACCTCAATATAATCCCTCTCGATGGATGAACTTGAGGACAAACAGAGCCAGAATCTGACTCGAAGAAGAAGCGACCCATCTATCCGAGCGCCACCCCTGCTAGGACTAAAACCCCAACCTATCTACTAGCTAGAGCCGATGCACCAGGATTCCCCATCCCGCCACCGGCCGCCAGAGTGGCAGACAGAGGAGGCGAGTCCACGGGCTCACCGGCGAAGATCGAGGGAAGCAAAGCTTTGTTGTACTACCCTTGTCAGAGGGGAAAGAAAGATGTTAGATGCCCTC
>NC_041384.1:707277884-707312941 GCF_002162155.2 Triticum dicoccoides
ATTACATTTGTGAATTTTTAAAAGTGTTCATGAATTTTAAAATTAATAATGAACTTTAAAAATGTTTCCAAATTTTAAATGAGTTTCAGAATTTTCTAAATGTTCAAATTTGAATAAATGTTTATTTTTTAGAAATTTAACAAATTTCAAAAAATTATTGGTGCATTTTACATAATTCTTATGTTTTTTTAAATTCTCTCAAATTTACAAATATATTAGCAAATTTCAAAGACATACGTGAGTTTAAGAAAGTTGCAATTTACAAATGTTAATAATTTTGTAAAATATGTGTCGTTTAAAGATGTTCACAAATTGATTTTTTTACAATTATGGAAAATGTTCATGAATTAAATTGCAAAACAATTGAAGACAAGGTGTAAAAAGAAAAATGAAGTATACACCAGAAGAAAACCATATTTAGTCCGATAGAAAAGAAAACCCGCATGGGTCCCAGTGTAATTTGACTAGTTTGTACTCTATCCTCCGCTGTGGGTGAAGCTTATGGTTTTCGGCCTCTCTCATCTGGTGTTGAGCGGACCTATACTATCGGTAGAGAGTTAGTTGACACAGTTGACGACTTTACCCAATCCCATTTACCTATAGCCCATCTGGAAAAATGACCACGGTGAAAAAACAAACAGAATCCATCCATGCACAAGTGCAATCTATAGCCCACCAAGCGGAGAGAGCTGGTGGTTGTTGAACTAATTTTTTTTGAACCGGGCTATCCCCTTTCGATTACTTAGAACCGAAATGCAAGGTTCAAAACATAGTCCAAGAACAGGGAGAAGGGGAGAGCGAGTTCAACGCACTGCTAGGAAACCCACCGCACTCGCCCGTCATCGAAACGAGTGCTATGGGACGAAAACCTGAGCAGCACCAGAATAACACTAGTCCTATTACAAAAACAGGATGGAGAGCCATCAAAGAAACAGGGCTAAACAGTACTCAGTTTTTAAGATGCAACCACTACGAAGCCACCCAGCGAACAAGTGCCAAAAGAGACCGACGACAGAGCACCCGCTCCAGCTTTCTTCATATTCCACCCTTGGTTGCGTCGCAGACCCTCATCAGCAGCAGGGTCCCGTTGCGAATCATCTCAGCACCTGCTCGAAGTTGCGTGACGTCGTCGCCCGCCTGTAGACCTGCCCAATACAAGAGAAAAGAAACTGCCGTGAAGACAATCTCAAAAGGAGATTTGATCATTTTTTCTCAAAGGTAGCTTTGTTACGAGCCAGCCAGATGGACCAAGTGAGTGCCCCAAGAGCCACGGTATAAAATGAGTCAAAACCCGGCAGAAAGGAGTGGCACCAAACGAAGAACTGCCAGTAGTTACAGGGGAATAAATCTGTCCCGAGAGTGACCCCAATCGATCGCCATACAACCCTAGGCACAGAACAATCAAAAAACAAGTGTTGAGATGTTTCAATTTGGTGGCAGAAGGAACACACATGGTTCACTGGCCATTTTCTTTGGCGCATAACATGCCTAGTAAGCACCGCATCTTGGGATAGTTGCCAGAGAAAGATCTGTATCTTGAGTGGAAGTTTAGCTTTCCAAATCCATTTGTAATTGCACCCACCAAGAGGTTTTTCTAGCCATTTTGTACATTGATTTGGTAGTAAACTTACCTAATTTGTTTAGACTCCAATAAACAGAGTCTCTGTCGCCTGGCAGATTCATCATGTGAACACAGTTTCTCAATTTCAACCATTGATCCGTTAACTCATTGTCAAGTCTCCTGCGAAAGAAGTCAGTACAGACCACAGACTCCAGCTTGTCCACGGTGCAGTCCTGTTCTGCACAGATATTGAAGAGACGGGGAAATTGTTCCATGAACGGGAGCAGCCCGTTGATGGAGTCTTTCCATAACCGAGTCAGGTTACCAGACCCCGTATGGATTTTTCTTCCAATCATATATAAATCCTTGATTTTTAACAGGCTTTTCCAACATGGTGAATCATTGAAACGAGGTCCGACAATTTCAACTGTCTGATTACGTAGGTATCTAGCTTTCACAATATCTTGCCAGATCCCAGTTTGGGTGTCAAGTTTCCACCACCATTTGACCATCAGGCTGATGTTTTGCTTGCGTAAATCCTTAATGCCCAGATCACCTTTCTCTTTAGACCTACAGATTCTGCTCCATCTGACCAGATGGTAACGACGTTTTTTTATTACAACCCTGCTAGAAAAACCTCCTCCTATGTTTATCAAGCTTTTCCACGAAATTTTTATTCATCAGCCACATGGACATGTGATACAGGGAGATTTGGGTGACCACCATGTCCAACAGGGTGTGTCTCCCTCCCATGGACGCCGCATTACCAACCCAGGCATCAAATCTGACTAAGTATTTATCAACAATAAACTCCCAGTCAGAATTTTTTAGGGTAGTAAAACTGACAGGCATCCCTAAGTACTTAAGAGGGAAATGACCAATATCACAGTTAAATAGATCTGCATAAGCTTTATTAATATGATCATCTCCCCCAATAGTGAGAATCTCGCTTTTATGGAAATTAACTTTGAGCCCAGACATCATTTGGAAAGTGTACAGGAGAAGTTTTAAGTTCACATCTTTTTCCAAATCATGTTATAAGCATTGTTGAGAAAATCGTTAACTGGTAACTGCTCGGTTGGCTGGCGAGTAGGGGATTAATAAGCTAATCGGCAAGTTAATTGGCCATTTAATCAATTAATCGGACGATTTATCAGTTTATCGGCTACTCGGTGACCCTATGAGTAGGGATTAATCGGCAAGTTAACTGGTTAATCGGATGAATTCTTGAACAGGGGTTCTAAGCAAATGATCGTGTCATCCGCGTATTGCAAGACCGCGACTCCATTATGAACCAAATCAGGAGCCAAACCTATAATAAGATTGTTTTTCTGGGCATTTTTGATCATTTTGGTCAAGCACTCGACGGCAAGGTTAAAAAGGAAAGTAGAGTGGGGGTCCCCTTGCCATACCCCTTTAGCACTCTAGAAGTACGGTCCCACGCAATTGTTAAGCTTGATGCTCACCATGCCATTGCGGAGAATCTGCTCGACCCAACCGCACCATTTTTGATCAAAACCTCGAAGTTTGTGGCATTCCTATAGGAAATCCCAATTAACTTTATCATATGCTTTCTCGAAGTCAAGTTTGAGGACTACCCCAACCCTTTTTTGAACATGAGTATAGTTGAGGAGTTCATGTAGGGCTAGCAACCCATCCATAATGCTTCTGCCTTTCACAAAGGCATTCTGGGCAGGACTGATAAAGATGTCAGCGTACTTAGCAACCCTCCTATCCATGACTTTCGTGATTAGTTTGTACAGGCAACGGAGTAGACAAATGGGACGAAAATGTTGAATACGATCAGTCCCAGAGATTTTGGGTAATAGTGTAATAATCCCATAATTAAGACGCTGCACATCTAGGGTGCCTTTATGGAAACTATCAAAAATGTGCATAATATCGTTTTAACTATATCCCAGCAGCACTGATAAAATTCAGCAGGAATATTATCAGGCCCCGGGCCCTGTTGACTTCCATGTCGAACAGAGCAGCTTTGGCCTCCTCTTCGGAGAATTCCCTAGTACGATCAGCATTATTCTCAGCTGTCAATTTCTCATCATCTGCCCAAGTATCAGGGTCCAGGTGAAATATATTGCCAGGGGCCGGGCCAAACAATTCTTCATAGAACTTAGTGGCATGAGCAAGAAGGTTGTCAGTGCCTTCGATCTGCACCTCCCCACATTTAAGGGCATGGATAGTATTTTTTTGTTCACGGCCATTGGCTATTTTGTGGAAGCAGTCTGTATTGCGGCCTCCCCTCAAGAGCCAGCGTTCATAGGATTGTTCTAGCCAGTATATCTCCTCCACAGCTATCAGCTCGTACAACTCCACACACTCATCAACCTTTCTGCCATAAAGCTCGGGAGGCAAAGGGCCGTCTTCTTTTGCCTCTTCCAACAATTCGAGCTCGATCCTCAGATCTTCTTTGCGTTTTTTGGCATGTCCAAATTTGTCCGAACGCTGCATTTTCTTGTTCTTATCACCATTATGCCTAAGAATGTTAAAATCTCCACCCACTATATAGGTAAATATGTGCTATTGCAAAAGGAAGATAATTCTCTCAAGAAATCCTCCCTGTGCTCCTCATGAGCAGAGCCATAAACCACTAGGAGGCTCCATGCTTTTTTTGTTTTAATCTCTCTAATGTTCATATGTAAAACATACCTGCCTTTGATGCAACCCAACACCTCCAGGGTGTTGGTGCGGATACCACACAAAATCCCACCAGATCTACCTACAGCAGGAATCCTTTCCTAGTGAAAATTACCAAACGGGTCGAATCTCCTGATAATTTTGGGAGAGAAGCCTTTCTTCAAAGTCTCATGTAAACCTAGGAAGTCAATGGAATGATCACTAATAAGATCAGAGAGGCAGGTGGCCATCCCCTTCTTGCCCACCCTTGTGGAGTTCCAAATAAGGCCTCTCATTTGGAATGGTTGGTTTGTTTTGTGGCTCTGGTGGCCCTACCAGGAGGCAGGGTAGAGCCACCTGTCTCAGTAGCAGCATCGTCCCTCTTTTTCTGACTCCTAGTCACAGGCCTAGGTAGTCTGACATCCACTTTCTTTCTATACTTTCTAGCGGATTTAGTTTTCACTAGTTTCTCATTAACAATCTCATCTTCATCAAGCCATGTTAGATTTAGAGGGGTGTCCTTACCCAGCCCATTGGTGATAAACATATCATCCCCCTGATCATCATGGGGTTTGGTGTTTTTATCTATCAAATTAGTTCTATTAGATTCCATTTCCCTCAAAATATCAACACAAGAGAAATCATTATCAGGAATCAACACCCCCATTTTAGTAGCACGACTAACAATTTCAGAATCAGCCAGGGCAGCAAAAGCATTGTGATTAACAAGATTAGTGTTACCTTTCAGATTTTTGACATTGACCAGATATGCGGCCCTCGCCTCCATATACATGTGCTGAAGATGAGTATTGCGCTGGAAGCTCAGGGGCAAGTGGTGGTGTAGGAATAATCTCCTCGCAATGAGGATGAGGAAGTTGTACCATGTAATCCTTGGATATCTTCATGTTTTCTTCCACCTCTCCCATCACCTTAGAGATCTGATCTGAGTTAGAAGAAGGACTAGCAACAGAATCATAGGAGGGTGAAGTGACAGCAGCAATCACCTTCAGAGTTTGATCGTAGTCAGATTCATGATCAATAGGATCAAGACCATATTCATCTTGAGAGGGGGCCACCATAGAAACATTTTGCTGAGAGCAAGCAGCAGCAAGTTCTAGTGCCATCTCCTCGATCAGTAGCGGACCGCTGGCCCCACTGGTTTCACTTCAAGAGGCGTTGTTCTCTTTATGAATTTTCTTCTTCTCATCAAGTGACGGCATGCAACAGGCCTTGCCGCCACGATAAGAAGAGGTATTTTTGTTATCATTCCTTTCAGAGGACTTATTATTCTCATCAGGCGGTGTATCATCCCATTTTTTCTTAGGTGTCATCACTCTTTGGCCAACATAGCGTGGGATCTGGACGGGCTCTTCTTCTTGGACCATATTCCTCACCAAAATCTCCTCAACCTCATACTGAAAATGATAGAAACGTCCTCCCAGACACCCTTCAGCAGACGTGGGAAGCTTATCAATGTCGCGACATCCCAATTTAGCACGAACATGAGAGGGACGGTGGAGAGTAGACATATATATGTCCAGGGTCACCCCAACTAAGCCTCCAACAAAAGCAACATTTTTTTCACAGCGCTTGTTGTGGGGGGGGGGGGATCTTGCTAATCTTCACCCAACCCACTTTCAGCAAGCCCTCAGATTCCACATCCTCAGACCATGGGGTGATACGAACAACCACTCCTAGAGACTTGAGAGTAATGTATTCAATGAAGACAGCTCTATCCACCTCTCTCTGGTTGGGAAAACGCATCACATATTGTTTTGGTGCAATCAGATGGGCTGAGCAACGCCATCCCTGCCCAATGTATTTCTCAAACTCATCCACTAGCTTCTTGGTGGTAATCTCTCCCTCAACTATGGTAATAATGACCTTAACAATCCTATCATTGTTCTGACTACTAACAGAGTAATCATGGATATAGTGAAAATCCTTGCACTTTAGCTTGGAAGCACACATCGCAGCTATGCACTCCCAAGGAAGAAAGTCAGTACAGATGACAGAGAGATGCCCTTTCTTCTTGCATCTAACATAGAGAGCCTGGGGGAATTTAGCAGTAGGGTGGCCTAACAGATTGCAGATTTGAAAGGATTCAAAAGAAGCAACCATAGGATCAGGATTAGGAGGGATCTCACGCATCTTAACAGGAGGCGCAGAGTTGTAGGAGTTGTGGAGAGCCTTGTCACCCTCATCAGAGCCCCAACGCTCCTGGTGAGCAAAGGCGTCTTGGCTGGCCCCCGCAGCCTTCTCCCATCGATCGAATCCCGTCTCATCAGATCCGGACGGGGCGTTGGAGGAGGAAGCCCCGGCCGTCTTGCGAGTCCAGACATGGCTCTCCCGGCCACGTCCTCTCCCCCACCGCCACCTCTGCGTGCCCGCGACCACCTCCATCCCCACGACCGCGCCCCTCGCCGTGGTTGAAACGGCCCGCGCCGTGGCCATGGCGGCCAGCACCAAACCCTTCTTCCCTCATCTTATGCGATTCGAGGCTGGGATCTACTGCAGGCTTGGTGGGAGGAGAAGAAACAACTTGAGCAAACGACCTAGGATCCCCACGAATTTTTCCTTCCCACCATGAAAAGGATGGATGAACCCTAGTTTTCTCTCTCGCGGGCGACTCCCAGAAGTGGAGCAAACATTCCTCCATATCTAAAATGGGGGGGGGGGCGAGGGGCGGCGGCGCCCAGATATATACCAAGGGACGGGGTCGAAACCCTAGCCGCGGTCCGCCCATGGCGGTCGGATCCCGCACCACGTGTCGCAGATCTGGGCCCGGGCCGCGGTTTTCTGTCGGGCGACGCCCCAGAATCCCTGGTTCAGCAGAGGAGTAGGAACCGGGCCGCCCCCCATGAACCGCCCCCAAATTTCGCGACTGTCCAATAGAGACGAAATCCTGTGGCGCACCACCACGCGATGACTCGCCAGCATCCCGTTTCCCCGGCGGCAACCCCGAAGACGCACGAGAAGGGAGACGATCCCAAACCCTAGCGAAGTGGCAAGGGAAAGGGATGATGTACCCGATATCAATCACCTCGTTGACGCGTAGAGAGCGGGCGTCGACTGTGCCGCCCCGATCATTGAGCAACACAATGCTCAGCGCATCCTGGCGGAGGAGGAGCTCGCCGGTCTCAAACGTGACGGATCTCGCCGTTGTTGTTGCCGCCGGCCTCCTCCCTTGCTCGCCGGAGCTCGACCTCCCTGCCTCACTCAGCTCTTGAGGAAGAAGAAGACTAGAGGAAAGAGATGGACACATAGACACAAGGACTTTCCCGGCGCACGAACGCCCATCAAGCACGTACTCGACTTTCCCTGAGCACAGACTCAACGCCCAGCTACATGGCCTACAACACAGCTCCCCCGATACAACCATCACGCGGCCTCTACGGGATTTATACCCGGGCTAGCCACACATGCTAGCACACGCACACACGCAAGCCCCGGCCGTCCATATAGCTAACAACCAGCTAACTACATGCACGCCACATTCAGCTGCTTGATCCGCAGGCTCCGGCCACGCACGACGCGGCCAGCCTACAACAAATCACCAACTAGCCTAGTTACCGTGGCCACTACGCCACACACACACACATCTACTTATCCATCTGATGCATGCACGCATGACCCGGCCAGTCAATCCACTAACCAACTACATGCACAAGATTAGTACTAACAGCCGTCATGAGGTCCGAGGCGAACGTGACCTGCCAGCGTGCGTCCATCTCACAGTTAGCTCTCCGTACTTCAGTTCCGCTAGACCTAGTTCAGCCAAGCTAGGGACGAACCCCAAATAGCCAAGCACCAAAACGGGAAAAATGCTATGACTGAATGCGTGGTGGATGTGTAGCTAATGCAACCACCAAACCTTCTCTTGTTTAAGAACATTGCATCTGGCCTCAGCTCAATATATTCGGTCCACATGCTTGGAATATGCCTATCATACTTTCTGCTTGTTGTTAGCTGTCATAAGAAAAGTTCTACCCATAGAAGATTCTACATAAAGAGGGACAAACCAATTACATGAATTTGGATATGTGCAATGCTACTCGGACTTGGAGGCATCACGGAAAAATCGGATGCTACATGAGTTAGAGCACTCCACAGGGTGAATGTTTGAGTGTTAATGGATACATGTGAGAGATGCTGGATATTTGGAACGCTCTCCTTCATTTGCATTGAGACCTTCGCACTGGAACTAATTGACAGTGGCAGTCAATGACAATGACATCTGCACCATAGCACTAGCTGCAAAGATTGTTGCCAGGGCCGGCCCATAGGCCGGGGCAACGGGGTGACCGCCCTGGGCCCCTCGGAGGTAGGGGCCCCGGCCCAGGTATTAGTATAAGTATACGTATTAGAAAAAAAAACTGAAAGAATCGATCGCTTCGCTACGCTGTTGCATGTCTCCAGTCTCCTCGCCTCCTCAGCTCCTCCCCCAAATTCTCCACCCCTGAGAACAGCGCCGCCGCTCCCGCGCACTTCCAGATTCGAGGCTCCGCTCCCGTGCATCCATTAATGGAGTTCAACGGTGCTATTCCCTTCCCCAATCATCTCTCTTTGCATCTTCAACGCTCCCCACCAAGTAGATGTTTGAGGCATCACCGGACCAGAGATGGTACGTCCCCCTCCTTCCCCTAATATGTACTCTTTTGATTCACTGTTAAATAGCCTGGCTCTCCGCCTGCGATTGATCCATTTGACATCTCCAATTCTTTTCTTCCTAGTTCCTACTCTTTTGTTGGCATGTTCTTCCAAGCTTCATTGGATCCAGGGATGAGAAAAGGGGATGGGGAATGAGTGTTGCAGCCCTGCAGATCTGGGAAGCTACATCGACAATTCAACATCAAGCCATACCATATGCCCATATTCAGGTGCTTTTGTTTCCTGTATTGACTGTTTTCCTGCAATTGTGGAAGTGAAAAAATTGGCGAGATACTGGTTGGATCCCAGAAATGTTCAATTGACAATTTTTTTAGAACCGGTAGTTCTTCGAAGAACTTAAAGTGTTCAGAAGTATATTTGGCTTCTTACTTGGCTCAAAAGACTTGAAGTTATTGAATGATATTAAATTACGCAAATGTAGTGCTAAATTTGTATAACCGCTTTATGACAATTATGCTGAATTAGATGATCTCTTCTCGAAATTACAACTATGGCAAATGACTTCACCAAAATCTGATGTGCAATTGCGTGCTATGGAGATTTTTGAGTTTGTTAGAGACATTGACAAGGTTTTCATACTTAGAAGAGCGAATGATGGTCTCTTTGTGGCACTTAGAAGAGCGATCTTTTGTAGAACTATAATTTTTCCACACTATTATGATGTAGTTCTCTGGACCGTTACAAATAAATAATTTGTGGCATATGTTTTTTAGTTCAAAGATCATCATATGATATGTACTGGATTGCTTTCGAAATACAATATATTTTGAATTTTTATTTGTTCACAAGGGCCTCATTTTGTCGTCTTGTCCCAGGGCCCCGAATATGTATGAACCGGCCCTGATTGTTGCACCAGTGCTCAAAGGACACTATTTTCAGCTCCCAAGAAGTGCCACATCCAGCCACTCACACCCTTGCCCAGAAGCGGACCTATCATATCGGTCTGGGGTTAGGTGTTCTCCCCTATGATTTTTGCACAGTCCCATGTACATGTAGCTCCTTGAAACTTGAAAAAAAATGTACCTATAGGTCAGTAAAAAAATGACACCAGTGAAAACTCAAACGTGTAGTCGTCCATCGGTTGATGAAACGGGGCGAACTAATTGATGTAGGATTCCCGATCCGATCAAGGCGACGACGATTGGTGAAGTTACGTGTGAACGAAGGCGTGGACAACAGCCGTTCCGAGCTGCCGTGTGCTGCGCGAGGCCGTCGAGTCGAAGAAGACGCCGCTGTAGTCGATGCCAAAATCGAAGTAGAGGCGCGGGGTCTATGGCAACGACGGGCGACGCAAACCAATCGTAGATTGGAAAAACGAAAAAGAAACGCCGATCAAGGCGCCCGGCGATAGAGAGAAAAACCCGTATTAAATGATGGGAAAAAAGACTTTTTAGGGCAGCCAGTCAACACGACCGACGGATGAACCCTAGGTACGGGCGGCGCGGCCTCCAGCGGCGACCATGGAAGCCGATCGCCCCGAGGGCAGCGTGGAGCGGAGCGGAAGCGGCGGGCGACGGCTAGGGTTTGGATCAGTTAGGTTAATACCATATTAGAAGGGAGAGAGATGATCGGTGGAATAGTTGTTGTATTGCTTGAGCCTCATGGGCATATATATAAGACTACATGATCTACTTGAAGTATAAGACAAGCACGAATACTTCCTAGTTTATCATATATTTTCAATACAATCACGTTACTCAACACCACCGGAGCTCCATCCCCGTTGCTATCCCCGCCATCCACGAGCACGCTCCTCGGCGCCCCGGAGGCTCGCCGATGAAGGCGCAACTCGGCTCGTTGCGTCACTAGCCACCGGTGTTGGAGTTGTTGCCTGCTGCTGCATCTTGGCACACCAGGCTGGATAGACGCAATTGCCAGTGATCTAATTAAACTACTTTCTCTATTTTCTTATACAAGGTCACTATAAAAAATATATTTTACATCTATACAAGGCCATTAGGAATCGAGGCAAAAATTAATGATGTTTTTTCGTAGTAGCAAATTGTTTAATGCTTGCATGCATGTTGTCATAATGATACTGTACTACTTTCTTATCATTCCTTCCTTGCATGCATGTGGACGTATTAATGATACCAGATAACTAGAGAAAAGGTTGACTTGCAAAGCAGTCATTAAATTTGATCATGATACCTGTAATATGAGTTTGTGATCTTGTATAAGGAAATGGAGGGAGTATAAAGTTTCTGATGATGATAAGTTTTTATCTGGTGGCTATGCTAGGATGACAGTCACTAAGGCACTGACAATGAGCGTGCTCCTCTGTCGACACTGACAGAAGGCGATCAACAAGATGGCATGCCTGTGTGGAACATGATCCAGTGATTTCTATAAATGTCCATGAGATGTTGTTTCACCTAGCAAGACAAGATGATGTTTCTTCAGATTTTTCTTCTAAGTCAAGTAAGATAGGATAGCTGATGCAGATTGTGGAGCTTCTCTGTTGTAGTATAAATGAATTTATGTACATTTTGAATATAAGACTCTTGGTATTTGCAAAATTGTTCTCCTATTTGTGATATTTGCAATCAATTGAAGAAAACATCCCAGGCCACATCTGGAATCAGAAGTTCAGAACAAAATTCAGAAGAAATAGAGTTGCCGCTGTTCAGTTTTTACACTCAAGCACCAACAAATTACAGGGAACATGCTGATTGAGTCATCTACAGGTGCCGTGACATAGCGCTTAGTAGCACACCAGTGACGTGAATTCGGCCGCAGGCAAAGGGTCCATGCAGCATGCATAGTGCGCGGGCTGTGCGGCGAGTGGAAGCGCCCACGAACATTGCCGTAGCTGGCGTGGACAGTCAGCTGGGGCGTTGCCATGAGCTGGGCCGGCGACGACGTCGCCATTTCCAGCGGGGATGGAGCGCGCTGAGCTGGGGCGTGGTGTACCATGCGTCACACCGGCGGCGATGTGGAGAGCGGCCGTGGCGGATCACAACTGCGGCTGCAGTTTGGGCCGCTGGGAGATTAGAGACGCCGGTGCTTTAAGATTAGTATCGTCAGGTGTCACATACGGGAGGGGGTCTCACGTTCGGTTGTGTACGACCCGGTCGTATAGGATTTTTCTCCCAATCAGACCCCCCAAACATCTGCGGAGGCATGTTAGATCTTAAATGTCCTCTTCCACAATAAGATATCTCATTACCAAATCATCAAATTCAAACAATTATATGCAACATAAAACCCAGTATAAATCATCGCCGGCGCTCGTTCGCCTCCACGTGCATGTCCATGTCGGTCGGTTGTGAGATATTCGGGAAGTCAAGGTCATGTTGCTGGTGAGGTAGAAAAGGACACTGGACACTGGACAAGGTTGCTTGCGGCACCAGGGGTGCCGTTCACTGTCGTCAAGGTGAGGCTAGAGGATACTATGTGGCAGTTGGGGCATCCTTTGAGGTATACGGCACATTCGTCTTGAAGATTGTCCTCTTTTACTTTCTAGTTACTTACAATTAACACTTCATCCTTCTTTAATCTACATCAGAAAATATGAAGGCTATGCACCAAGCATTCACTTAGTTATTCACTCATTTGAATGACTTTGGTTCACACATTAATACCTATCACATGTCACTTAAAGTATAGCTCTTCTCCTTTCCAGCAGACGTAGAGAGGGAAAGACTTGTAATTAAATCACATGGATGGTGTGATTCAACTTTTTTCTTTAAAATAAAAAATATATAGTCTTGATGTGTGGTCGATGGATAGCTAATAAAACCATGAGACTCCTCTTTTTTGAGACAGGACATCTGGCCTTGGCTCAGTATATTCATCCATGTGCTTGTAGTATGTGTATCATACCACCTACTTGTTGCAGCTCTTATGAGGATAGTTGCACCCATAGTCGCGACACTAGATAAAGAATGAAATCACAATCACGAGAAGTTGGATATGTGCAATGTTGCTTGGACTAAGAGGCATCCAGGAATAATCTGGTGCTACATGGTCCAAATGGTAAACACTACAAATTTGCAAGTGGTAAAGCTCAAAAATTGGGTAGTGATGCACAAGTGATATACGTTTGAAGTGGAATAGGGAAACTGAATTACCACATCTAGCGGAGGGGGTGTTCAGGAGACGAATATGTGATTTTGGCTCCTCTCGCCCTTGTGATGACGATGCGTCAGATGACGATGACCCAGCCTCATTGGTCTCACCGGGTAGCTCTCCGACGACCTCACATCGAGTATTGGACGCGGGTTACTCGAGGACTGATATCACCGGGTTGGTAGATGTGGCAACCGATCCTACTAGGGCAGTTCAAGTAATAGAAGGCTTTGTAGTTTCAAATGAGGTAGTCGGGGAGGAACTCATGCACTGTGTCTCCGATTGGCATTTATCAATAATAGCCTTGTTCCAACTGTGTCACGTTCTCTAGGGAAGCTTGGTGATGTTTCTGCTTTGCGCAAGTGGACACGAAATCCTATAACGGTGCAACGCTCGGATGATAGCATCTCCAGTGATCACATGCTCAACATGGGCAGTGGCCATGTTGGCATTACCCCCAAGGATCCCGCGAAACGATTATCTACAAGGCTACTGCTTAGGTCCCTATGTGTGTCTCACAACACGGGCATCAGTTATGATAATTTCTGATACTTCTTTTGTATACATTTGCGTAGATGATACGGGAAGTGATGCCTAGAAGATCAAACTAAATAAAATGGAACAAACAGTAGGAAATTAATCCTTGGTATCCAACTTTGAATAGGATTTTGCGGCCAAGTGCTTAAGTGTGCTGATAAATCTGAGCATGCACCCTCCTCTGTCCTAGACTGAATAAGTGCAGGACAAGAGTGATGTGCTCAAGGAGCGGAAGTGAGATTTGGTTCCTTTGCTTCAAGTGCTGCCTGGTTCTCGGCTCCTCCCTGAGCTGCCCGTGAAAGTGCCCACTCTGTGCATCTATTCCTTGGGTTTGGCCCCCATTTTTTGATATATAAAATTCAGATGGTGTAGTTGCTCCCCACCCCTTTGAAAATTTTAAAAAAATGTATATAGGTCTTCTGCATCCACCGGGAGCATTCGGATATTGTTAAATCAAAGCACATGGATGGTGTGGTTTGGGATCTTTGTTTCAAAAAATAATAATTTATCTTAATATCTGTTTGATGGATACATAATGCAACAACCATCCTTCCCAACTTTAACAGCATTGGATCTTTCCTTAGCTCAATATATTCGCTTTGCATCCTTGCAGCCCCTGCTTACCATTCCCTATATGTTGTAGCTCGTCAGAACTATTTCACGAGAAGTTGGATACGTGCTATATTGCTTGGACTAGGATGCATCGGGAAATAGTCAGCCAGCATGGCCTTAACTTCCGCCGCCTGATCTGGGCTGCCTTGTGCTAATCTTCTTTTACACAGCGAGTGTTGGAGTTAAACACGACCACGTCCGTGTCCTTGCCGTGCACGTATACGTGTGTGTCCGTGTAGGATTCCTAAATAAGCACCGAGTAGGATTCTAGCTGCTAGAGGTTAGCTAGTATATATACTCAAGATATCCCCTGTAAACTTGTATCGAGTTGTGAAGTAATACAATTCAAAACAGGCTCGATACGAGCCTGTGGCAACCAGCGATTTATGCGTGCGTACGTTTCGTTTATCGCCGGAATTGATCAATCAGCATAGATCGATCAGGGTGCTAGCTAGCTTCGGCTAGTAGCAACAAGTACACGTTCAACTAGAATCAATAGGTGTGGTGCTAGCTTGGACGTGCACACCTAGCCGGCTTGGGGCAGGAACCAAGACAGTTAGCGAGCTCCGTTCGTCATCGTCGTTCGTCGTCAGTCATATCACTGTCGTCGGAAAGTACTCGGCGTCAGTGTCTAGGTCCACAATTGGTATCTAGAGCAAGATTGATCTTCTAGTAACGGAGGATCATGGCGGACGACGAGAAGAACAAGCAGCTGGCGGAGTACTCCGGTGCGGCTAAGTATTTGCTGCTGCGACGAGTTCGTCGTACCCACGGTTTGATCGCGAGAACTTCGGGGTCTGAAAGGCCCTCATGGAGTCTGGTCTCCGTGCCAACGAGCTATGGGACGCGGTCGATCCAGGAGGCGACGCGTTCAAGAAGGAGGGAGCCGAGCACCGGAAGGATCGGCAGGCGGCGTTGGCGATTTACTCGGTGATGCCGATGGATGTCCTCCAGCACCTGATCGCCAAAGAAACGGCGAAGGAGGTGCGGGATACTTTGAAGCTCATGTTCGAGGGACACACCCGCGTCAAGCAAGCCAATCTCCAAACTCTCCTAAGGAACTACGAGACTTTGGTCATGGGCGACGATGAGTCCGTGGACACGTTCGCTTCACAGGTGGCTACTTTCGTCAATCAGATCCGTGCGCTTGGAGAAAACCTCACGGAGGCCTCAGTTGTCCGGCGGTTCTTGCGCGCAGCCCCTCCCCGGTACCTGCAAATTGTCACGGCGATCGAGCAGTGCGTCGATCTCGCGACTCTCTCCATCGACGATCTTGTCGGACGGTACAAGGCTCACGATGAGCGGATGCGGTACAGTCTTGGGGACGGGAGAAACGACGAGATTGTGATGCTCACAAGGGCGCAGTGGGTCGCTTTGTCAAAAGAAAAGAAAGGCGGATCCACGAGCAGCAGCAAGAAGAAGGGGAAGCAGCGTTCGGTGAGAAAGAACTTCGCCGACTCGGACGACGACTCAGACGATGAGGCTGCACCACCATCGAGGAGAAAGTTCGACATCAGAAAAGTGAGATGTTATAACTGTGGCCTCCTCGGCCACTTCAAGGCTGACTGCGAGGAAGCACCGAAGCAGAAGGCGCTCATGGTCCAGCAAGAAGATAATGGTGACATGATGTTGCTGTGTGAACTTGTGGACAAGGAGGATCCAATTCTTCAAGTGTCGGCTAAAGAAATTGTCGCGCTCCGTGAAGAAAAAGTTCGCTCTCAAGATCATGGTTCAGAAACTCGTGTCGATGCTACGGACGCGGGGGGTGATTCTGAAACCTACATCGATGTTACGGGCATAAGTGCTAATTTCGCTGGAGTGGATGCAGCAATTGCTGCGTGTGCTCGGCCCTGGAGTAGTAGTTTTTGTGTGATGCGTCCAAAGAAAACGAAGGCGTACATGGCGTCAGAAGTCCATGAAGAAACAGAAACTGTTGTTGATGCTAGCGCAAAAGTGAAGACGAGTGCAGCAGCTACGAACGAACTGGAAGTTGCTGGTGTATCGAATGCAAGCGCAGCTAGCTCGATGGTGCAGATACATGGAGTTGGTGGCCACGACGCGGCACTCCATATCTCAGAAAATGGACAATCCACAAGGCTAGAAGGTAGCAGAAAGGTACCAAGCGATGGATACGAACGCTGCTGCAGCCCACGTACGGGTAGTAGTACGCCCCCAGCAGGAGGGCAAGGAGCAGGTCGAGGTGGGCTTGTCCCATCCCATGATGAAACTCTACAAGTAGCCTATACGGCTGGAGGGTGCAGCTCAGTATTGCCATCGGGAAGCAGTCCATACACTTTACAAGGAAAAAGAAGCCTAGCTTTAGGAGCTCACGTTGGAATTTTTGCTTCGCCAAAAGTAAAGTGCGTAGCAGAAAATAGCACGTCGTCTCCGACAGTAATGGAGGAAAGGACACAGCCACCCACGTCCGTACTTCCGCAACCGGTGTTACAACAATATTCGAAGCACGCTCTTCGAACGATTGATCCGGCAAAGATGAGAAGGAGTGGATGGCAGTGTCTAAGTGCCGAGGAACCGGCAGATTTTAATGACGCAAATACGATGGAGTGTTGGCGTCAGGCCATGGAAGAGGAGTTGAGGTCATGGATCTCAAGTGGGAATTTAAAATCAAGAAAGATGGCGAAGGGTCAGTGAAGCACAATGCAAGGCTAGTGGCCAAAGGATCCGTGCAAGAGGAAGGTGTGAACTTCGAAGAAGTGTTCGTTCCTGTTGCAAGGATGGAATTGGTGAGATTACTGCTAGCTCTTGCGACTCAAGAATCGTGGAATATACATCATATGGATGTACAATCTGCGTTTTTGAACGGAGAGTTAGAAGGAGACGTTTATGTGAGCCAACCACCGGGATTCATCAAAAAGGGAGAAGAACACAAGGTACTGAAACTACACAAAGTCTTGTACGGGCTACACCAAGGCTCTCGGGCATGGAGCATCAAACTTGATCGAACGATAATTTCTCTTGGATTTGAGAAAGCCCCACTAGAGCATGCGATGTACAAGAGAGGTGAAGGAAGGGATCATCTACTAGTTGGCATCTATGTCGACGACCTATTGATTACTGGAGCGGATGAAGAGGTGATTGCAGAATTCAAGCTACAAATGAAAGAGCTTTTCAAGATGGATGATCTAGGTCTTTTGAGCTATTACCCAGGGATAAGGGTACATCGAAAGACGGAGGGGATCACACTATGCCAGGAGGCATATACAAGGAAGGTACTTGAGAACCGTGGCATGAAAGATTGCAATCTAGTTGACGCTTCAATGAAACCTCGTCTTGAACTGAGCAAGAAGAGTAAAGCACGGGCAGTTGATGCAATTGAGTATATTGCAGCTGCCACTGCCATGTGTCAAGGTGTGTGGCTAGGGAGGCTGCACGGTGATCTTATGGATCGAGATCCGAAACAAGTGAAACAAGGTATATAACTTCTCTACGTGAGGATCCAGTGCAGCATGAAAGGAGGAAGCACATTGATACGGTGTATCACTACATAAAGGACTGCATGGAAGAAGGTAAGATGAAGGTCAACTATGTTTGCACCGATGATCAACTGGCGAATATGCTAACCAAGACTTTGGATCGAGAGAAGTTCTTGAAGAAGCGAAGAAAGATCGGTATCGGAGCTGTAACGTGACGACGTCGTGTTTAGGGGGGTGATTGTTGGAGTTAAACACGACCACGTCCGTGTCCTTGCCGTGCACGTATACGTGTGTGTCCGTGTAGGATTCCTAAATAAGCACCGAGTAGAATTCTAGCTGCTAGAGGTTAGCTAGTATATATAACTTGTATCGAGTTGTGAAGTAATACAATTCAAAACAGGCTCGATACGAGCCTGTGGCAACCAGCTATTTATGCGTGCGTACGTTTCGTTTATCGCCGGAATTGATCAATCAGCATAGATCGATCAGGGTGATAGCTAGCTTCGGCTAGTAGCAACAAGTACACGTTCAACTAGAATCAATAGGTGTGGTGCTAGCTTGGACGTGCACGCCTAGCCGGCTTGGGGCAGGAACCAAGACAGTTAGCGAGCTCCGTTCGTCATCGTCGTTCGTCGTCAGTCGTATTACTGTCGTCGGAAAGTACTCGGCGTCAGTGTCTGGGCCCACAGCGAGCGTCACGCTCGTGCAAACGCGCTGGTGTCTGCTGATGGTCGGTATACTTCCTCAACTCGGAGTCGCTGCGTCTTGAGAATATTCAGTGACAACTATGATGTCTGTCTTGCAGTTAGTGGTTGTTCTTCCAGCGGTGTGTGTGTCCATGGTATGAGTTGGTAAACATGGGGTGACCAAATAACTGCCCTCGACCATGGAGCTAGTGACGGCCATGTGGTTGGCCTAGCCGATAGGACCGAGTGAGGGACAGCAGCAGCGATATTTCAGGCCTCACGGATCAGGGAAAATTGGTCACTCCATTGGCCAGTCGGTAGGGATGGGTTTTGCCTCACTACTTTTTTTGTCAAAGTTGTTAGTAATCTCTTGTAAATTTTGTCCTTGCATTGATAAATTGTTTGCCTTGTGCTACATTCTATAGACTTTTTTGTTTTGTGATTTTTCTTATGTTGAGATTATTTGGGCTATTCTTGTAATAAGACTGGATGGATTATTCGCTGGGGATTATATTTCACCATCATTTATCAGCATGTCTGGAAATTAAAAAAAAAAGTACCATGAAAAACAAACTCAAAACAACAGAACGAAAGCAAGAAGGAAGTGTATGATTGTTTCCTACTCTAGTCAAGTTTAACTGCCCATTCCTCACAGTATCTACTGCCGGACATCTCAAACCCATCTCATACGCTCAGACGGATGACCCGATCACTGACCGATCAAGAAAACCCCACCCAGATGGGCGCCTCAAACAGGCCTCAAATGACCAGGCTAACCGAAATCCCTTATATCTAGCCCAAATATGAGGCAGATATGAGGAGGTCCAGGTGCATCCGTCACGTCGGACTTGGTCAACGCCGGCGCACCCGACCCACATATATCCATCCTCATGCGCTCCCGAGACCAAACCCTAACCACTCTAGTCCACTCCACTCCACTCCACTCCGCCCCAAGCTCCCGTCCAGCCATCTTCGGCCTTCCCCGGTATGGCAGGCAGCGGATCTGACTCCGACCAGTCTGGATCCATCCACTGGGGTGTTGCCCCTTGCTGGTTGAAAAAGGAAAAGGCCGTCCGCATTGCACTCCGCTGCTCCCAGAGGGACTGCGCCCGACCGATGACGAGACATGTCCTGAGTGAGTCCATTGAGTCGGCACCTGGCATGTGGTGCGCCACTACAATATAGCAGTGGCGCATCATGTGTAGGTGTGCCATTAGTGTGGAAGACACTAATGGCGCACTGGATACATGGTGCGCAAGTAGTAACATTTTTTTTTCATTTTTCCAAACATACTAATGGCGCATCAAGTAGTCAGTGCGCCATTACTAGTTAAAACTAGTAATGGCGCACTATCCATAAGTGCGTCATTACTAAGTTTTTTTAAAAAAAATTCAATTTTTTTTCAAAACTAGTAATGGCGCACCGTGGGTGTGATGCGCCATTAGTAGTTTAATTAGTAATGGCGCACCACTCCACAGTGCGCCATTACTAACTTTCCCCCCTCTATCCATTTTCCCCCGAGCGCCACCTCCTCCCCGGCCGAGCCCAATCCGCAATCCCCCGAGCCCTCGACCTGCTGCTCCGCCGCCGCCTCGACCCATTGCGCCGCCACTGCTGCCCTGCCCCCCATCGCCGTCTTCGAGGAAGGGCTCGGGGAAGCAAGAGACTGAGAAAGAAGGCGCCACCGCCTCCTCGACGCGCCACCTCCTCGTCGACGTGCCGCCTCCTCGACGCGCCGCCTCCTCCTCGACGCGCCGCCGCCCGCCGCCTCCTCGACGCCGGCGCCCTCCTACGGCAGCCTGCCGTTATCCCACAGGTGATTCCTCACCTCTCACCCCTTCCCTCCTTCCCCCTAGGCTACCTCCCGCGAGTACCACAGCCCTCTTCCCCCGTGTTCTAGGGTTAGCAAAAGTCAGCAAATTGATTTCAGTGTGGATTTGTGGTCTGTATCGGTGGGGGTTGTGCTTCTTCATGTTGATTATTGTGACAATTCTTTCTAAAATTGTGATCTAGTTAAGTGGAGTGCAGGTAGTGTTTTAGCCAAACCTCCCCCCTCTGAACTCATCTATTTAGTCATATATACGAAGCAACCAAATCTCTTTGGATGTGTGTGTGTGTGTGTTTGCTGGTTTGCCTTTTTTTGCTTAGTTAATGTGTCTTTCAGTTAGGAGCTACTGTCAAAAACCTGAGCTACTGTCAAAAAATTCAGTTATGGCATCTAGAATTATGTCAGTTTTGTTTTGTAACTAGAAGACCAAAGTGTTAGGAATTCTGTCCAAACTGTAGTTTTCAGTATTCTGTCCAAACTGAAAACTGTTAAAAAGACCATGTGTTTTTTGGTCAAAACCTGCATGTAAAACTGAAATAATCATTCATAAAGAATATCCTCAAGACCATGTGTTTCTTGGATTTCTTGATTGTATTTTGTGCTTGCAGGAGTAAATTTCTTGGAGTAATTTTGTGCTTGCAATGTTTGAGTTCTTAAGCCTTTTTACTGAAAATCAAACATAAATGTTTTCTTAACATAGAAGCATGTTACTGCACCTGTACTGCACATTATAAAGTCTCCTAGTACTTAACCCACCCAAGCTATGAGGCAAAAATTTCAGTTAACTGTTATGGACAATTGTCAATTTTCTGTAATGATGATGGAACATTATAAAGCATTGTACTCCATTGTATATGAAGGATACAAAAAATTTAGCAACTTCTCTGATTTTATAAAGTTGTTCTTATATGGGTGAAATTTCACTTGTTTTTAGGCTAGTGCAGGGTGTTGCTTTATTCTGTCATCATTTGTAACTATGTCACAAATAAATTGTTCCTTCTTCTGTATTTGACAAGTAATAACTTGCAAAGATGATGATCATCTTTTACAGAAAACAATTTCTGTAAACACGTCAGTAACTTTGCTAGTTTGCTGGGTTTTGTCTCCGACCATTGTGTCGTGATAAATTTGCAGGTACCCCGAGAGGCCCTTGAGTTTGCCGGAATGTCGATTAACTTCCGTTCCAGCAAATTCGGGTACTCCATATGTCCTATTTTCAGCAAAGGTCATGCTGAAATTTTCCGTGAATTTTAGCATGACTTTGCTAAAAATAGGACATATGTGGTACTTGCGACTAATGCATGGGCAGGGGTATCTTAGTACTTAGTTAAGTAGGATCAACTGCCCCGCCATTCTTGCTGCATTAAACCATAGGTGGTAACAAAGCCAAGTGATTAGGCCCAGCTTAGAATTCTCCTTAGCATCGATAAACACTAGATGATAAACCCAACATAGGTGGCAATAGAGCCAAGTGATTACTGCCAAGTGATTAGGCCCAACCTAGGGTGCCTCGGCATCGATAAACCCTAAATGATGAAAACTTAACTTAGCACTTAGGGTGCCTCGGCGTCGACAAACCCTAAATGATGAAACCTTGGCTTCCATAGAATCGGTGATATAGAAGTGTGATATCAACTCATAGTTATTACTAATGTCAGCTGCTCGTCATCGATAAACCCTAATCTGGAAGAGGAACCACTCATCCTATGTAGTTTTGAATTATGAACGTAGAAAATGTCGTCATCGGACGACGAAAGTCTCCCGATGGAGTGCGACTGGTGCCACGACGATCGAGGTTTGTGCGACAGGCCTCACCTGGACGATGATCGGCGCTTCAGCATTAAGCTCGAGGAGACCTTCGAAGTTGAAACGGTACGCAACGACGACAATTGTTTTTTTTTCATAATTAAGCATGACTTCAACTATTTCAACGTGTAATTTTCATCTTTTACAATTCGAGTATAGCCTATCCCATGCCATGCAAGACGCTATGTCTTGGAGAGGATGGATTTTAAAGACCATGAAATTTCTGAAATAACGAAAATTCACCGAAGGACTCATCACGATATGGACTTTGAAGTAAATTTGTATAATTCTCAGAGCGTAACCCATTTTGGTTGCAAAAATTGAGAAGCATTTTGCAAGATGTATGGTTTTGATGAGGGTATGCTTATCACCATGGATCTTGGTAATCCTGACATCGACCAAGACAATATGGACATTTGGGTCCTTGTTGGTACGCCTCGAGTTCTACCGCTATGTGAGTTTCTCAAACATAGTTATTAGCTAATTTATATTGTTTATTTCAAAATAGTTGACAACTTATTTCCATTGACAGCTTATTTTAATTGTTCAAAGAATGTGCAGGAGATGGTAGACAAAACCCACTACACCGATGGCTCCGAATTAACAACTTACAAGGAGAAAATTCATCTGGTCGGATTTTGTACTGACATTGAGAATTACAATATCTACAATCAAACTCCTCAACATTATGGTCAATACGCGCCACTAGTGCATGTGTTCAACTACGGTAACTACCATGGAGATACCCTGGTAAGATTTTTACTATTACGACATTCGTGCATCTTTTGCATACTTCTAAAACTAGTACATCATTGCTAACTATGAAGTTATTACTATGTTTTTCAACAGATAATCCCAGAGAATTGTGTGCCTCATTTGATGTATCAGAAAGCTAGTCTTAATGTTTTGAACATACAGCCAGGTCATCCAACGAATCTCTACTGTCCATACGAGATTTCTAAAAGAAGTGGAGACATGAAAATCAAAGGATGGAAAAAATGTATGGACAGTCATAAGGAGGTTCTTGGAAGAAAAAGGAAGCGAAGCGCAAGAATTGGAGACAAGATGTTCTCCATTCTCCATAATGGAGAGTCGGGGTCTATATTGTTTTATGCTATTTTACCTTAAATAGGGTATTTAGGTCCTGCCTAATACTGATGATCATGTGCTAAGAACAATTAAGTAGGATTGGTTCGATGACTATCAAGATGATGATCATATGACTTGTTATTAATAACGAGTAGAAGTTGTATGATGATGATTAGCAGGACTTGTTAGGATTAGTATTACTTCCGACAAACTCGCTACTCGCGGTCTCGAGACTTGTAATGTTCTATCTTTGTTCGGTCTTTTGAATTCAGAGACTAATATGATGAATTGTATTCGGAGACTAATCTTCTATTGTATTCGATGAATCTGCTGTTGCTGTGTGGTGCTGTCTATATCCTATCCAATAATATATTTTGTAACCTATGCAAAAATCAGAAAAGGAAAAAAACCTAATATTCATACTAATGGCGCATCATCCCACAGTGCGCCATTAGTATGCCAAAGCACATGGGTAAATATGGCCCCTGGGAGGCATACTAATGACGCATGTTGGTCTATACTAATGACACACAGCGTGGTGCGCCATTACTATATAATACTAGTGGCGTGGTACTAGTGGCGCACCAGTAGTGCGCCATTAGTAGGCAAAACTAGTGCGCCACTAGTAGGTCTTTTTCTAGTAGTGCCCCCGGTCTTTGCATCCATGCAGCCATATTATTAAATAAAATCATAACAAAGTCTTAAGGTTCAGAGAAGCTCATAATCTGAGTGTAACTCAAAAAATAAAGAGGAAAAGTGCCACATCCGACGATAAAGAACAGATTATGATGCCAACACACATAGCTTATTATTAGCTAGCCATCCAAGTTGGCAAAAGATAGCCCGTGCTACCATCTCCCAGCGGTTGCACCCAATAACCAAAAGCTCTCTAAAGTCTGCGTGAGTGAGTAGCGACTACATATGAACCCAAGTTGTAGCTTTGTAGATAACCTGCAAAAAATTAGTGAAGTTTGTCCCATTAAAAATCAAATCATTTCTAGTATTCCATATAGCCCAAAATAGTGCACATATCCCTATCCGAATATGTTTAGCTATGTGTATGTCCACTCCATTAAGACATGTCCCAAATAACATGTTTATGCTTGTTGGGGTATGAATGCTAAAAGCTATATGTATTGATCACCATAATGATTTTGCAAGTGGACACTCAAGAAAGAGGTGTTTAATCAATTCATTTTGATCACAAAAACAACACCTGGAATTACCAACCCATTTTCTTTCCACCAAGTTATCTTTGGTCAGAATGACTCCTTTATGGATGAACCACATAAATATTTTAATTCGAAACAGAACTTTAATATTCCATATGTGCAATGACCTCGACAATGGCCTGGAATCAATTAAGTCCAAATACATAGATTTCACTGAGAAGATTCCAATCGTAGTTAACTTCCAGCGAATTGTATCAACCTAATCTGATAGTTGAACATCCATCAACCTACAGAGTAGGTGCAACCAAGCATTCCAATGTTCCCCTACTAGGGATCTCCCAATTGGATATGAAGCAGTACCGAGTTCAATACTATGGCAACATAGTCCTCCTTACAGTGCACAATATTAAATAAGGAAGAGTATTGCAAAGCCAAAGGTGTATCCCCTAGCCATGTATCCTCCCAAAATCTAGTAGTGGTACCATTACCAACTACGAACTTCACCCAGAATCTAGTAGCCATGTATCCTCCCAGAATCTAGTAGCCGACCTCCGTAAGACATTAGCTTATTCTTTTTTCAAATCTATCTTCTATACATTTCCACTCCTTGTTCATTAAACGCCTATGGTGAATTGGGATCCCTAGATAACTAAACGATAAGGATCCCATTTCACAACCGAACAATTTTCTGTAATTGTCTTGTTCCTCTTTCGCTCTCCCAAAGCTGAACAACTCGATTTTGTTAAAGTTGATTTTTAGACCAGACAACTTCTCCAATAGGCATAACACAAGCTTCATATTCCTAGCTTTCCAAGATCATGTTCCATGAATACAATAGTGTCATCCGCGTATTGTAGAACGGAGACACCACCCTCTACAAGGTGGGGGCGTGTCCTCCTACTTGGCCGCTCTCTTTAGCCTGACTAATAAGGACTACCAACATAACCGTTGTAATGTTGAACACCACAGGATACATCGTGAATCCCCTTGTCTTAACCCCTTATGTGTCTGGAAATAATGTCTTGTGTCATCATTGACTTTTATCCCGACACTGCCTTTCTGTATGAATGAGTCCACCTGAGATCTCCAAGATTCATTGAACCACTTCATATGCAAGGCTTGCTGGAGGAAGGGCATTTTGTCCGTATAATATGTTTTCTTAAAATCCACATCGAAAATAACACCATCTAGGTTCTTCGTATGGATTTCATGGAGGGTTTCATGTAGGACAACAACCCCTTATAGGACGTGTCGTCCTGGCATGAAAGCAGTTTGAGTTGGTTGCGCAACCGAATGGGCTATCCATGTCAACCTATTCATGCCAACCTTGGTAAAAATCTTAAAGCTTACACTGAGAAGACAGATCGGTCTAAATTGCTCAGTGCGAATAGCATCCACCTTCTTTGGTAACAGCATTATTGTTCCAAAATTGAGGTGAAAAAGATGCAAGTGGCCATCAAACAAATCGTGGAACATAGGCATAAGGTCTCCCTTTGTGATATGCCAACATTTCTTATAAAATTCCACCGGGAACCCATCCGCTTCGGGGGCTTTATTATGTTTAATTTGCGTTATTGTATCATACACCTCTTTCTCAGTGAACAAAGCACACATTACCTCATTATTTTCTAAATTGAGTTGAGGTATATCCCTGATCGCACTCTCATCTAGAGATACTAAACTTCCTTCGGGTGCTCTGAAAAGCTTCTTATAATAATAGGAGATGTACAATTTTAGGTTCTCATGTCCTACATTTGTACCCTCATCTTGTTCAAGTTGAATTATCTTCTTATTTCTATGCTTCCCATTAGCTATCATGTGGAAGAACTGGGTATTATCATCCCCTCGGACGATCTTAGAAACCTTTGCTCTAAGAGCCCATTTCATCTCCTCCTCTCTCATAAGGGCTTGTAACTTCTTCTCACCCTCATTCTTAATATTTCGCTCAAACATATTAAGAAGGGTGGATTCTGCTTTCACATCAAGTTCATTAGTAATTTGTGCCAGTATCTCCTTTTCAACTTTATATATATCCCTTTGATTTTTAGCCCAGCCTCTCAAGAACTGGCACAAATGTCTAATTTTGTTTTGCCATCTCTCAACATTAGAGGACCCACCAGACTCCCTGGCCCATTCTGTCGCAATGAGATCCATGAAGCCCTCCCTCTCGAACCATACTAATTCGAAAGAGAAAATATTTCTATTTCCCACATGAGTCGCTTCCCCGAAATCGACCAACAGTGGGGTGTGGTAAGAAATGGCCCTCTATAAAGCATGAACCATTACCAGTGGAAATTTATGTTCCCACTCAACAATAGTGAGAACCCTGTCCAATTTATCGTAACTAGGAATTTATAGCGAATTAGCCCACGTGAATTGCCTACCAGTGAGGTCAATCTCCCTCAAGTCGAGACTTATAATGATCATATTAAACATGAATGACCATCTTCCATCGAAGTTGTTAATATTTTTTCGTCTTGCCTTCTAATGATATTGAAATCTCCTGCAACCAGAATGAGCAGCCTTCCATCCCCTCAAATTTTCACCAAATCCGCGAGGAAGTCATGCTTAAGCTTTGGCTGAGACGCACCATATATGACCACCAAAGCCCATCTGAAGCCATCAACTTTGGACCTTACATGGAATTTGACAAAAAAATCACCGTGAAACACATTTAGCACTTTTAAAGTTTCCCACATCACCCCAAGTAAGATCCCTCCGTATCGACCCCTTGGAGATAGACAGTGCCAATCAAAATCAACCCCACTTGAAATGGTGCTGAGAAATTGCAGAGTGAAATTATCTCTACATGTCTCTAATAAAACCATGAAATCCAATTTTTGCTCGATCGATGTATCACTTAGGAATCTCCTTTTAGCCAAGTCCGCTAGACCAATGCTATTCCAGAACGTCCCTTTCATATTTCATCATGGAGTTTTTTTCTTTTGTCTTACTCTAACACTTCTACGCACCGCCGATGTAGGATAAACCTTCCTCTTCCAGGTTCTTTGTGGTTTATCCTTCATCACCTCTGCGTCCCGAGGACCGGTGGCAGTATTAGAAATGACATCTGATTGCAAGGGGACCATATACCCCTCTAAACCCACAGCCTTGTCCTCGTTTTCTAAGCTCTCTGTGGGAACCATATCCTCACAGAGACTCTGTAGTGCATTTACTCCAAGATTATTAATATCGGATTCATTCATAGGTTTCACGGCCGCTATATTTCGAATTAAATACACAGCTCTATCTGCTTCTAAATCTAGCAAATTGTTAATGGATTTGGCAGTTTCTTTGCCATTACTACCAAGAGAAAACCCTAAGTTGTTGGCTTTATCAATAATTTCATGTTCAGAAAAGTAAAGATTGGAACAACTGTATTAACCGACATACATGTATTAGCTTCGACGTCTCAAAGCTCGATGGCCCTCATAGCACGCCCTAGCTGTATGTCGTCTGCGTCCGGCTGGTTCTGGATACGGAGACTAAAGTGTATGTCACCGGACATAGGGTCCGGGATCCCCCCAAAAGTGATCACGTCCTTCATAGCGACTCCATAGACTGTGGCCGCCTACCATATGCCCGAGCGAGTCCGAAGCGATGGGAGATAGAGGCCTCTCGGGCTGACTCACCGGTGCGCCACCAACCGTGATGGCCACGGCAGTGATCTCTGTTGGCCGGCCCTCATCACCAACCAACTGGGACAGCTCATGTGTCATGCTGGCCGGACGTGGCAACGAAGACCGAGATGAAGTCCAGTGTAGCCGAGGCTGCATCTCGAGTCTTGTCATGTGCTACACCATAAGCTGAGGAGAGTTGGGCTTATCTATGAAAATGCGGATCGTTTACATATCATCATACCTTTCGCTACAAACTAATTTCAGAAGTACTTCAAATAGTTAAAACTGTAAAACACAAACTGTTCAGGCATAAGTGCCGTCCGTGCCAACCAATACAATAATGATTATGTCCACAACAAGCAATTGTACCCTACATTGAGTTCGTTAATAAGTCGTTCATCTAGCCAACCCAAATCAACATACACCGCTTGCGCCCAAAACAAGCACCCCGATACAAGATGTGGCCCAACGTACTCCATAGTTTTTTACCATTGCATTACTCAACTCGGCTCTCTTATTCATTCATTATAGACCGATAAAATGATGTGGCCTCCTTGCATCGTTCCCCTTGAGATGTAAGATGTCATAAAAGGTAATATGGCGCCAAAGATCGTTCATTGACCTGGATCTGAAGGACAAATACCATCAGTCAATTCACTAAACAAAACGAAAAAAGAGAAACTTACAACTGAAAATGTTCCGTTTTCTTTTTGTTCTATCTACAACAATGCACTCACGACATGTATGGCCGATATCTAGTCCGATATGTCCACTAATATAGAACGATACGTAAATGACAAAAAATCGTTATTACTCCCTCCATTACTAAATATTTGTCTTTCTAGATATTTGAACAAGTTACTACATAGGGAGCAAAATGAGTGAATCTACACTCTAAAATATATCTATATACATCCGTATGTGGTGGTCCATTTAAAATCTCTAAAAAGACAAATATTTAGGAACGAAGGGAGTAGAAAGCAGTGAAATAATATTATGCATTTACAACTTCATTATATATTACCAATGTCATGTACAATGTTTCGTACAAATGCATATATATCGTATTATTTCTAATCATGGAGTAAGGATTTTGTGAATTTTCCCTTAATAGTTTCTTTATCAACAAGTTAATAAACTAGGTCATACATTTTCTTTTACTAAAAATAAATGTTTTGAACAAGAATAATGAAAAAACTAGACTTTTTTTCTCCGATATATCACCCAATATACGACATCCGATATGTTGAAGCCAAACCGATACAAACCCGATATACGATATTCTTAAGCTTGGGAATACCTGCATGATGACAGTGAAATCAGAAACACAGTACATATTTTGCGAACCCTTTTGCTTGCCTACTTTGACCTGCAAAACACAGACATCCGGTTTAATCGCCAATTTCCGGACTGCACCCAAAACCAAACAACGATTTGGGTGTAGTGCTCCCAAATAAAGTACATCCAGACAGCAAAATGAGGATGCGCAAACAGCGTGGGATCTCCCCAGCGGCGGTGCCCCGGCGCGGGATAGCATCGGCAGCGATTCCGGTGCCGCAGGCCCGGACCTGCGGTTGATTCCCCGCCTCCCCTTGTCCCTTGTCCCAGCAACTCCCGCCTCTGCTCAGATCCGTGTTCTCTCCATGTCCAATCTCAAATGAATCCGCCTGGGGCAGACTGATTTAGAAAAAACATAGTTCCGAAGACTAACGTTGAGAAGGCTCCCGCGACCACGCGCCTCCGCGGGCGGCTGGTCGCGACCAACCTCCTCCCCCGTGTGCCTCTTCCTCCCCCTTCCTCCCTGCCGCCGTCGCCGGCGCCCACTGCGGACCTGACAGGGGCGACACTAGGGGCGGCGGCCCCCTGGCCTTTCCCCTCTCGGCTGTCCGCCGGTGCAGGACGGGGCGACCCCTTGCAGTGTTTCTAGGCGGCGGCGGGGGTTCCTGGCGCGAGCGGAGGCGGCCCTCTGGACGATGGCGTCGTCGTTGGCGGTAGGGCGACGCGGTCTGGCGGCGCCTGCTTGGCCCATATATGGGCCTGGGCGGGCCGGCAGCGGGTGAGTCTGCTTCGTGGTTTCCGGGAGGCGATGAGCGGTAGGGTGCTGGTGGCACAATTGCCGGCTTGCTGCAGCGTGGCGGCGGGGCTTAGCGGGCCTGTTTCGGGCCTGGCCGGTTCAGAGATGGCCTGGCATGCCCTGCTATCGCGTTCGGACGGCTACCGCGACGGTGCCGGAGGTTCTGGACTCCCGCACGACGGCAGTGGAGGTGGTTCCCTCCCGTTCGGCTTCAGTGCTGCTTCTCCCTCCGCGGGGCGCTTCTCTTCGGTCCTCTTGACCTCGTGTTGGTGTTTGCAGTGACGCGGCGTGGGTGGTGATACGTCTCCAACATATCTATAAATTTTGATTGCTCCATTATATATTATCTATTGTTTTGGATATTATTAGGCTTTATTATCCATTTTTATATTATTTTTGGGACTAACCTATTAACTGGAGGTCCAGCCCAGAATTGTTGTTTTTTGCCTGTTTTAGGGTTTCGAAGAAAAGGAATATCAAACGGAGTCCAAATGGAATGAAACCTTCGGGAACGTGATTTTCTCAATAAACAAGACCCGGGAGACTTGGACCCTATGTCAAGGCAGAAGAGAGGAGGCCACGAGGTAGGGGGGCGCACCCACCCCCACCAGGCGCGCCCTCCACCCTCGTGGGCCCCATGTTGCTCCACCGACGTACTCCTTCCTCCTATATATACCTACGTACCCCCAAATGATCCGATACAGAGCCAAAACCCTAATTCCACCGCCGCAACTTTCTGTATCCACGAGATCCCATCTTGAGGCCTGTTCCGGAGCTCCGCCGGAGGGGGCATCGATCACGGAGGGCTTCTACATCAACACCATAGCCCCTCCGATGAAGTGTGAGTAGTTTACCTCAGACCTACGGGTCCATAGTTAGTAGCTAGATGGCTTCTTCTCTCTTTTTGAATCTCAATACAATGTTCTCCCCCTCTCTTGTGGAGAACTATTCGATGTAATCTTCTTTTTGCGGTGTGTTTGTTGAGATCGATGAATTGTGGGTTTATGGTCAAGTCTATCTATGAACAATATTTTAATCTTCTCTGAATTTTTTTATGTATGATTGGTTATCTTCAAGTCTCTTCGAATTATCAGTTTGGTTTGGCCTACTAGATTGATCTTTCTTGCAATGGGAGAAGTGCTTAGCTTTGGGTTCAATCTTGCGGTGTCCTTTCCCGGTGACAGTAAGGGCAACAAGGCACGTATTGTATTGTTGCCATCGAGGATAACAAGATGGGCTTTTCTTCATATTGCATGAGTCTATCCCTCTACATCATGTCATCTTGCTTAAGGCATTACTCTGTTTCTAACTTAATACTCTAGATGCATGCTGGACAGCGGTCGATGAGTGGAGTAATAGTAGTAGATGCAGGCAGGAGTCGGTCTACTTGTCTCAGACGTGATGCCTATATACATGATCATACCTATATATTCTCATAACTATGCTCAATTCTGTCAATTGCTCAACAGTAATTTGTTCACCCACCGTAGAATACTTATGCTCTTGAGAGAAGCCACTAGTGAAACCTATGGTCCCTAGGTCTATCTCTATCATATTAATCTCCTACTACTTAGTTATTTCCTTTGGCTTTATTTTAGTTTGCATCTTTATCATAAAAATACCAAAAAAATTATCTTATCATATCTATCAGGTCTCACTCTCGTAAGTGGCATTATAGGGATTGACAACCCCTATTTGCGTTGGTTGCGAGGATTTATTTGTTTTGTGCAGGTACGAGGGAATCATGCGTAGCCTCCTACTGGATTGATACCTTGGTTCTCAAAAACTGAGGGAAATACTTACGCTACTTTGCTGCATCATCCCTTCCTCTTCGGGGAAAACCAACGCAGTTCTCAAGAGGTAGCAAGAAGGATTACTGGCGCCGTTGTCGGGGAGGTCTACGCAAAATTCAACATACTGTAACAACCCGGATGTAACTTTCTCATTTGTACTCCAACTCTTGCCGTTTCCGGCGTTAAGTTATATTTATTTCTCGGGTTTGGGTCTTTGCCTCCGTGTGTTGCTTTCGTTTTCATGCATCTCATATCATGTCATCATGTGCATTGCATTTGCATACGTGTTCATCTCATGCATTCGAGCATTTTCCCCGTTGTCCGTTTTGCATTCCGGCGCTTCGTTCTCCTTCGGTGGTCATTTCTAGCTTTCTTTCATGTGTGGGGGATTAAACATTTCCGGATTGGACCGAGACTTGCCAAGCGGCCTTGGTTTACTACCGGTAGACCGCCTATCAAGTTTCGTACCATTTGGACTTCGTTTGGTACTCCAACGGTTAACCGAGGGACCGAGAAGGCCTTGTGTGTGTTGCAGCCCAAAACCCCTCCAATTTGGCCCAAAACCCACCAAACTCTGCTCCATGTCCTAGAGCGTTCGATCACGATCGCGTGGCCGAAAACTGCACCTCATTTGGACTCTCCTAGCTCCACTTATGCCTATAAATAGACCCCTGTTTTCGGATCTTCTCCTCCCACGAAACCCTAAAAAATCCCCTCGCGCCGGCCGGACATTGTCCGACCCGGCCGGACGCGTCCACCGCCGCCGCCACATCACCCCGACGAATCAAGGGCCGCCACCTCAGCCGCGCCACCCCTCCGGCCCAGTCGGACGCGGCCACCTCAGCGCGCCTCCTCTCTCTCTCCTCTCACACCCGCCGCCGTCCCGCGGAGCCCAGGGCAGGCCCGCCCGGGCCCCAATCCGCTCCGCCACCGCACGGTCGCCGCAAGCGCGCGCCGCCGCCCCGCGCCTGGTCGGCCTTGCCGCCTCGGCCGCCCCGTGCCGCCTCGGCCGCCCCGCGCCGCCGCAGGCTCCGGTCGCCGCCGGAGTTGCCAACCGGCCACGGCGAGCCACCCCGCCGTCCTCCATCGCGCCTCCTCGCCACGGTCGCCTCTCCGCCCGACCGCCGACATCGCCGTCCGGCGAGCTCCTACGGCCGGCGAGATTTCCTCTCCGGCGAGCTCCTCGACGAGCGCGCCCCCGCCGGCCACCTCTCCGTCATCTTCTCCGGCGTACTCCGGCGAGATCCCGAAGATTGGATCAGATCCACCAATCCCGCGATCCAAACGGCCCCCCTCGTTCCGGATCTCGTCGTCCCGCACTACCTCATCCCGCGTTGACTTTTCGCGGAGGTAAAAATTCCACTAAGTCCCGGAGATTGCAGATCCATGTTGCCTAGTTCGAGGCCTTGTAACTTTGCATCCGTAGCTTCGATTCATGCATATAGCATATCAAAATGTTCGTCTCGATGAGTACATGATTTCATTCCATTGCATCATTTTCATTTGAGTGCATCTTATTGCCCGAAATGCTGTTAGAAGAAGGCTTCATGAGTTAATTGTCAGATCTGCTAGTTCATCTTAGACTTTTGTCATTTTTGCCATGATTATTGTGTGCATGCTATGCCTGTGAGTCCTTCATATGTTTTGTTAAGCATTTTTTCATCTATCCAGAGGTGCAACCCATGCATTTTTAGGATGTGTGTGGTGACTTGTGCAATCTTGCAAAGTGAGGCACCCGGTAAACCTGTTTTCAGGGACTTAGTAGTTTTCACCAAGTCTGGGATTATTTAGTTCATGATGCCATATGTTCAGCTTGTTTCCTAGTGATCCGTGTCTCTTTTGAGGATGATCAGTAAAGGAGTTTTGTTAATCATATTATGCTCTATCTATCCATGTCTTTACTTGCAATGATGGAGCACCCTAGCTTGAGTCAATCGAGCTCTACTTTTGCTTCATGGTGAATCTGGGCAGATCGTCAACTCGTTTGCGATTTTGCCGATGCTATTGTAGTTGATCCGTGCATGATATGCCGTTGTTCTTGCCATGTCTAGCTTGTATTTTGTGCCTTCTTAATGGATGTATGCTTGCCTTGCCATGACTTGCACCGTAGTGAGTGCATCGAGCTCGTTTACATGCCTTCGTGAGTTATATTTCAGCATGTCTCAGTTTTCACTAAGTCTGAAAACTGATTGTGTTTTAGCTATGTTCGTGTGCTTATTAGTATATTTTGTGATCCCTTTTGGCCCCAGGTCACTTAGGGACTTTTGTTAAGCTTGTTGAGTAGCTCCATGCCATGTTCTTACTTGTCTTAATCAGGTCATGTATCATGTTGTTTTGCTGCTCCGAAGAGGGCTTCGTGATCTGAAATTTCAGACAAGTGTTAATTTCACTAAGTCTGGAATCTGTTTTGCATTTGCGTTTTTGCCATGCTTGTTTGAACCTCATAATGGATGATTTGGCCGTAGCTTAGTGCTAGACTTTTGTTAAGCATATTGTGTGCATCCCTGCCATATATTTTGTTGTCATATTTGGTGGTTGTAGCATGTTCATCTCATTGCATGTAGATGCCTACTTGCTGTAAATCGCAGACCGGTGTCATTTTTGAATCGCTTGCCATTTCCAAACCGTAACTCCGATTCCGGCGTTCTTTATATCGTTTTCAAGCGATTTCATCCCATCTTTCCAGTGGCACCCTTGGAATTCCAAGTTGAGGCCAGGTTCATGCATTTCCTGTCATATCTTGCATTTTGCATCCCGCATAGCATATCATCATTGCATCATATCGCTTGATCCTTGCACATGGTTGATAGTGTCCTTGTTGCTTGTTTGTCTTGTTTGGGTAGAGCCAGGAGACGAGTTCGCTACCGAGGAGCCCGTTGAGTTTGCTTGTGAGGATCCAGTCAACTCTGACAACTGTGCGGGCAAAATGATCATACCCTCGAAATCACTACTATCTTTGCTATGCTAGTTTGCTCGCTCTTTGCTATGCCAATGCTACGATGCCTACCGTTTGCTTGTCAGCCTCTCAATTGCCATGTCAAACCTCTAACCCACCTTGTCCTAGCAAACCGTTGATTGGCTATGTTACCGCTTTGCTCAGCCCCTCTTATAGCGTTGCTAGTTGCAGGTGAAGATTGGAGTCGTTCCTTGTTGGAACATTTATTTACTTGTTGGGATATCATTATATTTCCATGTTATCTTAATGCATCTATATACTTGGTAAAGAGTGGAAGGCTCGGCCTCTCGCCTAGTGTTTTGTTCCACTCTTGCCGCCCTAGTTTCCGTCATATCGGCGTTATGTTCCCGGATTTTGCGTTCCTTACGTGGTTGGGTTATAATGAGAACCCCTTGATATTTCGCATTGTTTAAAGCTTTTCCAGCAATGCCCAACCTTGGTTTTACCATTCGCCACCTAGCCTTTTCTTTCCCTTGGGTTCTGCAGACTCAAGGGTCATCTTATTTTAACCCC
>NC_041384.1:707313247-707330530 GCF_002162155.2 Triticum dicoccoides
GAACTGAGCTGCCTGCGGGGCCACCTCGGGGAAACTTGAGGGTTGGTTTTACTCGTAGCTAGTCTCATCTGAGTGTGCCCTGAGAATGAGATATGTGCAGCTCCTATCGGGATTTGTCGGCACATTCGGGCGGTGTTGCTGGTCTTGTTTTGACCTGTCGAAGTATCTTGAGTTACCGAGATCCCGAGTCTGATCGAATGTCTTGGGAGGAGGTCTATTCCTTCGTTGACCGTGAGAGCTTGTCATGGGCTAAGTTGGGACTCCCCTCCAGGGATTGAACTTTCGAAAGTCGTGCCCGCGGTTATGGGCAGATGGGAATTTGTTAATGTCCGGTTATAGATAACTTGAACCTTAATTAATTAAAATGAATCAACTAAGTGTGTTACCGTGATGGCCTCTTCTCGGCGGAGTCCAGGAAGTGGACACGGTGTTGGAGTAATGTTTGCGCAGGTTGTTCCTCTAGCTTCTCGCTCGTGCTTTGCCTCCTCTTCTCGCTCTCTTTTGCGAATAAGTTAGTCACCATACTTTCTAGTCGCTTGCTGCAGCTCCACTCTATATTTAACCTTGCCATACCTATAAGCTTAAATAGTCTTGATCGCGAGGGTGCGAGATTGCTGAGTCCCTGTGGCTCACAGATACTATAACTCCAGATGCAGGTCCAGGTGATTCCGCTCCAGGTGCTGAGTACGAGCTCAAGTGGGAGTTCGACGAGGACTCTCAGCGATACTACGTTTCCTTTCTCGATGATCAGTAGTGGTGCCCAGTTGGGGGTGATTGGGACCATTGTCGCATGTTGGGTTTTCTTCTATTTTGGCGCCGTAGTCGGGCCATGAGTGTTTTGGATGATGTAATGTTATTTATGTACTTGATTAACGTGGCGAGTGTAAGCTAACTATGTTATCTCCCCTTTATTATTCATATTACATGGGATGTTGTGAAGATTGCCTAACTTGCGACATATGCCTTCAATGCGATTATGTCTCTAAGTCATGCCTCGACACGTGGGAGCTATAGTCGCATCGAGGGTGTTACATATACCAAGTACCCACCACATACCCTTATCTCCCGCATTACATTATTTGCCATTTGCCTCTCGTTTTGCTCTCCCCCACTTCACCCTTGCCGTTTTATTCGCCCTCTCTCTCTCTCTATCCTCCCTCTCTTTCTCTATTTGCCTCTTTTTGGCCGCTTGCTTTTTGTTTGCTTGTGTGTTAGTTTGCTTGCTTGTCACGATGGCTCTACCTAAATTTGGTGACCTTCACCTAAAAAGATTAGAAGAGATCGAAGGCAATGTCAGGAGTTTCATGGTCTTGCAATTTGAACATAATAGTTTCTTCAGAAATGAGCTTAAAGAACAGAAAAGTTTTATGAGTTTTATGAATAAAGAGCTTGATGACATGTCTAAAGAATTCGATGGTTTAAGATCCCAAATTGCTCATCTTGAGAAATTAACTACTGAAACTTCGGATAGGCAGGCTACCTTAGTTAATAAGATGGCCGCTAAACCAGATTGCTATGAAAATAAAGATGAAGATCTAAAAATTATTGATGTGTCCCCTATTAAATCTTTGTTTTGCAATATGAATCTTGATAACGATGGGACTGAATATGATCCACCTTTACCTAGAAGGCGTTCCAAGAATTCGGAATTTGTTGATCTTGATGCTAAATTTGATAAAAGTGGGATTGAAGAAATTAAAACCCTACATGTTGCTAAACCCACTATTATGGATTTCAAGGAATTTAACTATGAAAATTGCTCTTTGATTGATTGCATTTCCTTATTGCAATCTGTGCTAAATTCTCCTCACGCTTATAGTCAAAATAAAGCGTTTACTAAACATATCGTTGATGCCTTGATGCAATCTTATGAAGAAAAACTTGAATTGGATGTTTCTATCCCTAGAAAACTTTATGATGAGTGGGAACCAACTATTAAAATTAAAATTAAAGGTCATGAATGCTATGCTTTATGTGATTTGGGTGCTAGTGTTTCCACGATTCCAAAGACTTTGTGTGATTTGTTAGGTTTCCATGATTTTGATGATTACTCTCTAAACTTGCACCTTGCGGATTCCACTATTAAGAAACCTATGGGAAGAATTAATGATGTTCTTATTTTTTCAAATAGGAATTATGTGCCCGTAGATTTTATTGTTCTTGACATAGATTGCAATCCTTCATGTACTATTATTCTTGGTAGACCTTTCCTTAGAACGATTGGTGCAATTATTGATATGAAGGAAGGAAACATTAGATTCCAATTTCCATTAAGGAAATTCATGGAACACTTTCCTAGAAAGAAAATTAAATTACCTTATGAATCTATTATGAGAGCCACTTATGGATTGCCTACCAAAGATGGCAATACCTTGATCTATTCTTGCTTGTTATGCCTAGCTAGGGGCGTTAAACGATAGCACTTGTTGGGAGGCAACCCAATTTTATTTTTATTTCCTGATTTTTGCTCCTGTTTAGTAATAAATAATTTATCTAGCCTCTGTTTTGGTTGTCTTTTTTGTGTTTAATTAGTGTTTGTGCCAAGTAGAACCGTTGGGAAGACTTGGGGAAAGTCTTATTGAACTTGCTGTAAAAAACAGAAACTTTAGCGCTCACGAGAACTGCTGTCATTTTTATTTGGAAAGTGATATTTAGTTAATTCTTTTTGCAGATGATTAATAGAGAAATTGGTCACGTCCATAAATTTATTTTAGAATTGTTGGGTCTCCATATCTTGCGCTAGCTACAGATTACTACAGACTGTTCTGTTTTTGACAGATTCTGTTTTTCGTGTGTTGTTTGCTTATTTTGATGAATCTATGGCTAGTAAAATAGTTTATAAACCATAGAGAAGTTGGAATACAGTAGGTATAACACCAATATAAATAAAGAATGAGTTCATTACAGTACCTTGAAGTGGTCTTTTATTTTCTTTCGCTAACAGAGCTCACGAGATTTTCTTCTTTAAGTTTTGTGTTGTGAAGTTTTCAAGTTTTGGGTAAAGATTTGATGGATTATGGAACAAGGAGTGACAAGAGCCTAAGCTTGGGTATGCCCATGGCACCCCCAAGATAATCTAAGGACACCTAAAAGCCAAAGCTTGGGGATGCCCCGGAAGGCATCCCCTCTTTCGTCTACTTCTATCGGTAACTTTAGTTGGAGCTACATTTTTATTCGCCACATGATATGTGTTTTTCTTGGAGCGTCTTGTATGATTTGAGTCTTTTCTTGTTAGTTTAGCAAAATCATCCTTGCTGTACACACCTTTTGAGAGATCCATACATGATTTGGAATTTGTTAGAATACTCTATGTGCTTGGCTTATATCTTTTGAGTTATATAGTTTTGCTCTGGTACTTCACTTATATCTTTTAGAGCACGGTGGTGGATTTGTTTTATAGAAACTATTGATCTCTCATGCTTCACTTAAATTATTTTGATAGTCTTAATAGCATGGTAATTTGCTTAAAATCCTAATATGCTAGGTATTCAAGATTAGTAAAATTTTCTTAAGAGTGTTTTGAATACTAAGAGAAGTTTGATGCTTGATGATTGTCTTGAGATATGGAGGTAATAATATCAAAGTCGTGCTAGTTGAGTAGTTATGAAATTGAGAAATACTTGTGTTGAAGTTTGCATGTCTCGTAGCATGCACGTATGGTAAACATTATGTAACAAATTTGAAACATGAGGTGTTATTTGATTGTCTTCCTTATGAGTGGCGGTCGGGGACGAGCGATGGTCTTTTCCTACCAATCTATCCCCCTAGGAGCATGCGCGTAGTACCGAGGTTTTTGATGATTTGTAGATTTTTGCAATAAGTATGTGAGTTCTTTATGACTAATGTTGAGTCCATGGATTATATGCACTCTCACCCTTCCATCCTTGCTAGCCTCTTCGGTACCGTGCATTGCCCTTTCTCACATTGAGAGTTGGCGCAAACTTCGCCGGTGCATCCAAACCCCGTGATATGATATGCTCTTTCACACATAAACCTCCTTATATCTTCCTCAAAACAGCCACCATACCTACCTATTATGGCATTTCCATAGCCATTCCGAGATATATTGCCATGCAACTTTCCATCATTTCGTTCATCATGACACATTCATCATTGTCATATTGCTTAGCATGATCATGTAGTTGACATAGTCATTTTCTAGAGCATTGTTCCAAGTAAGGAATATATAAAAAAAGAGAAAGGCCATAAAAAAGAGAAAGGCCCAAATAAAAAAAATAAAAAATGAGAGAAAAAAGAGAGAAGGGAAAATGTTACTATCCTTTGCCACACTTGTGCTTTAAAGTAGCACCTTAATCTTCATGTTAGAGAGTCTCTTGTTTTGCCACTTTCATATACTAGTGGGAATTTTTCATTATAGAACTTGGCTTGTATATTCCAACAATGGGCCTCCTCAAGTGCCCTAGGTCTTCATGAGCAAGGAAGTTGGATGCACACCCACTAGTTTCTTTTGTTGAGCTTTCATACATTTATAGCTCTAGTGCATCGGTTGCATGGCAATCCCTACTCCTTGCATTAACATCAATCGGTGGGCATCTCCATAGCCAATTGATTAGCCTCGTTGATGTGAGACTTTCCCCCTTCTGTGTCTTCTCCTCATAACCCCCCTCATTATATTCTATTCCACCCATATTGCTATGTCCATGGCTCACGCTCATATATTGCGTGAAAGTTTATAGGTTTGAGATTACTAAAGTATGAAACAATTGCTTGGCTTGTCATCGGGGTTGTGCATGATGAGAGCATTCTTGTGTGATGAAAATGAAACATGACTAAACCATATGATTTTGTAGGGATGATCTTTCTTTGGCCATGTTATTTTGAGAAGACATAATTGCTTAGTTAGTATGCTTGAAGTATTATCATTTTTATGTCAATTTGAACTTTTGTCTTGAATCTTTCGGATCTGAATATTCATACCACAATTAAGAAGAATTACATTAAAATTATGCCAAGTAGCACTCCGCATCAAAAATTCTGTTTTTATCATTTACCTACTCGAGGACGAGCAGGAATTAAGGTTGGGGATGCTTGATATGTCTCCAACGTATCTATAATTTTTGATTGCTCCATGCTATATTAATTATCTACTGTTTTGGACTATATTGGGCTTTATTTTCCACTTTTATATTATTTTTGGGACTAACCTATTAACTCGAGGCCCAGCCCAGAATTGCTGTTTTTTGCGTATTTCAGTGTTTCGGAGAAACAGAATATCAAACGGAGTCCAAACGGAATAAAATCTTTGGGAACGTGATTTTCTCACCGAATGTGATCCAGGAGACTTGGACCCTACTCCAAGGAGTCAAAGAGGAGGTCACGAGGGTGGGGGGGCGCCCCCCCTAGGGCGCGCCCCCTGCCTCGTGGGCCCTCGGTGCTCCACCGACGTACACCTTCCTCCTATATATACATACGTACCCCCAAACGATCAGAACAGGAGCCAAAAACCTAATTCCACCGCCGCAACTTTCTGTATCCACGAGATCCCATCTTGGGGCCTGTTTCGGAGCTCCGCCAGAAGAGGGCCGTCATCACGGAGGGCTTCTACATCATCCTAGCCCCTCCGATGAAGTGTGAGTAGTTTACCTCAGACCTTCGGGTCAATAGTTAGTAGCTAGATGGCTTCTTCTCTCTCTTTGAATCTCAATACAAAGTTCTCCCCCTCTCTTGTGGAGATCTATTCGATGTAATTTTCTTTTTGCGGTGTGGTTGTTGAGACCGATGAATTGTGGGTTTATGATCAAGTCTATCTATGAATAATATTTGAATCTTCTCTGAATTCTTTTATGTATGATTGGTTATCTTTGCAAGTCTCTTGGAATTATCCGTTTGGTTTGGCCAACTAGATTGGTAGTTCTTGCCATGGGAGAAGTGCTTAGCTTTGGGTTCGATCTTGCGGTGTCCTTTCCTAGTGACAGAAGGGGCAGCAAGGCACGTATTGCATCGTTGCCATCGAGAATAACAAGATGGGGTTTATTTCATATGGCATGAATTTATCTCTCTACATCATGTCATCTTGCTTAAGGCGTTACTCTGTTTTTAACTTAATACTCTAGATACATGCTGGATAGCGGTCGATGAGTGGAGTAATAGTAGTAGATGCAGAATCGTTTCAGTCTACTTGTCACGGACGTGATGCCTATATACATGATCATGCCTAGATATTCTCATAACTATGCTCAATTCTGTCAATTGCTCAACAGTAATTTGTTCACCCACCGTAGAATACTTATGCTCTTGAGAGAAGCCACTAGTGAAACCTATGGCCCCCGGGTCTATTCTCATCATATCAATCTCCATCACTTTAATCTTGCTTTGCTTTTTTACTTTGCTTTTATTTTTTACTTTGCATCTTTATATCAAAAATACCAAAAATATTATATCTATCAGATATCACTCTCGTAAGTGACCGTGAAGGGATTGACAACCCGTAATCGCATTGGTTGCGAGTAGCTATCGTTTTGTGCAGGTATGAGGGACTTGAGCGTGGCCTCCTACTGGATTGATACCTTGGTTCTCAATAATTGAGGGAAATACTTACGCTACTCTGCTGCATCATCCCTTCCTCTTCGGGGAAAACCAACGCAAGCTCAAGACGCAGCACTTATTAACCGGAGGCCCATCCCAGAATTGCTATTTTTGCCTGTTTTAGGGTTTCAAAGAAAAGGAATATCAAACGGAGTCCAAACGGAATGAAACCTTCGGGAACGTGATTTTCTCAATGAACAAGACCCGGGAGACTTGGACCCTACGTCAAGGCACAAGAGAAGAGGCCACGAACTAGGGGGGGCACCCACCCCCACCAGGCGCCCTCCACCATCGTGGGCCCCCTGTTGCTCCACCGACGTACTCCTTCCTCCTATATATACCTACGTACCCCCAAACGATCAGATACGGAGCCAAAACCCTAATTCCACCGCCGCAACTTTCTGTATCCACGAGATCCCATCTTGGGGCCTGTTCCGGAGCTCCACCGGAGGGGGCATCGATCACGGAGGGCTTCTACATCAACACCATAGCCCCTCCGATGAAGTGTGAGTAGTTTACCTCAGACCTACGGGTCCATAGTTAGTAGCTAGATGGCTTCTTCTCTCTTTTTGGATCTCAATACAATGTTCCCCCCTCTCTTGTGGAGAACTATTCGATGTAATCTTCTTTTTGCGGTGTGTTTGTTGAGACCGGTCAATTGTGGAATTATGATCAAGTCTATCTATGAACAATATTTGAATCTTCTCTGAATTATTTTATGTATGATTGGTTATCTTTGCAAGTCTCTTCGAATTATCAGTTTCGTTTGGCCTACTAGATTGATCTTTCTTGCAATGGGAGAAGTGCTTAGCTTTGGGTTCAATCTTGCGGTGTCCTTTCACGGTGAATGTAAGGGCAGCAAGGCACGTATTGTACTATTGCCATCGAGGATAACAAGATGGGGTTTTCTTCATATTGCATGAGTCTATCCCTCTACATCATGTCATCTTGCTTAAGGCGTTAATCTGTTTCTAACTTAATACTCTAGATGCATGTTGGATAGTGGTCGATGAGTGGAGTAATAGTAGTAGATGCAGGAAGGAGTCGGTCTACTTGTCTCGGGCGTGATGCCTATATACATGATCATACCTAGATATTCTCATAACTATGCTCAATTCTGTCATTTGCTCAATAGTAATTTGTTCACCTACCGTAGAATACTTATGCTCTTGAGAGAAGCCACTAGTGAAACCTATGGTCCCCAGCTCTATCTCTACCATATTAATCTCCTACTACTTAGTTATTTCCTTTGCTATTTACTTTGCCTTTATTTTACTTTGCATCTTTATCATAAAAATAACAAAAATATTATCTTATCATATCTATCAGATCTCACTCTCGTAAGTGGCCTTATAGGGATTGACAACCCCTATTTGCATTGGTTACGAGGATTTATTTGTTTTGTGCAGGTATGAGGGACTCGCGCGTAGCCTCCTACTGGATTGATACCTTGGTTCTCAAAAACTGAGGGAAATACATACGCTACTTTGCTGCATCATCCCTTCCTTTTCGGGGAAAACCAACGCAGTGCTCAAGAGGTAGCAGGTGGCGGTGCAACCGCGATGGTGCATGGTGGTGGGCGGCGGTCTGGCTGGTCGACTCAGGTCTGTTGAGCGGTGGGGTTGGAGTGCGGGAGAAATCCTTACCGGTTCTTCGGCTTCGATGCGGTGACACCTGCGGGTGCCACCATTCCTTCCCAGAGGGTGTAGGTGATATCCATCCTCCACCTCCCTCCGCGTGCTGGGGGAATCACTAGGACATGTCCGCGCAGCAGCATCGTCGGTGTCGCTTTCCTTCTTGGAGATGCTGCTTGGTACGCGGCGGTTCGGAGGCTCGGGTTGTGGTGGTTTGTTTCTGGTGGGCGTAGCCGTGGCGTGTCATTCGCGCTTTGTCGAGCTACTGTTTTTGGCATTTGTTTCTTCTTCTTTTTCTTTTGGGCTTGATGTGTTGTTCGCCCCAGCGGTCCTTGTATCGATGTTGGTTGCTTTGGAATACAAAACGGGGAACCCTTTTTTGGTAATGAATCTGCCTCCCCCGGCGCCTAGCATTCTCGAGTGGAAGAGAATTAAACACCGACTCTACTTAGTGAAAGAGATTGTTCAACGCGGAATGAAAAAAATCAAGAAAGCGGAAACAAATCGTCGCAAAGGGAACTAGTAGTAGTGGTCAATGAGCCCAATGGAGCCCAAATCAGCAACAACCAGCAAGGAAGCAATTCAGCGAACACCTGAGCTCCACGCACGCAAGAACGAATGGATCAAGCAGCACAGGAAACTGGACGCATCATGGCGGGATGGATGCATGATGAATCACCTCTGGTTTTGGTGAGGCAGCGTTGCACGAAGCAGAGGTCGGAGGTGTAGTTGAAGGCGCCATTCCAGTCCTCCTTCCTGCGCAAATCACAACCCATATAAATCACCGCCAAATCAAAGTTGTCGGGCTCATACGGGAGAAGAGAGCATGTCCGGCGTGCCATCGTGAGGAAACAGAATCAAAGGATGCATGTGGGCGGAGTGTATGCACTAGTACTCACATGTCGGAGACGTATGATACGTCCATTTTGCATCATGCTTTTATATCGATATTTATCGCATTATGGACTGTTATTTCACTTTATGTCACAATACTTATGGCTATTCTGTCTTATTTTACAAGGTTTACACAAGGAGGGAGAATGCGGGTAGCTGGAATTCTGGTCTGGAAAAGGAGCAAATATTACAGACCTATTCTGCGCAACTCCAAAAGTCCTGAAACTCCACGGAACGTCTTAAAATAAATAAATAAAAAATCCACGCCAAAGATGAAAGCCAGGGGCCCACACCTGCTCACGAGGGTGGGCGGCGCCCCCCCTCCAGGGCGCGCCCCGCCTATCTCGTGGGCCTCCTAGTGGCTCTCCGATGCCCACCTTCTCCTATATGAGGTCTTTCGATGAGAAAAAAATAGAGAGGAACTTTTCGGGACGAGACTCCGCCGCCACGAGGCGGAACCTTGGCGGATCCAATCTAGAGCTCCGGCAGAGCTGTTCTGCCAGGCAAACTTCCCTCCCGGAGGGGGAAATCATCACCATCGTCATCACCAACGCTCCTCTCATCGGGAGAGGGCAATCTCCATCAACATCTTCACCAGCACCATCTCATCTCCAAACCCTAGTTCATCTCTTGTATCCAATTCTTGTCTCAAAGTCCGGGATTGGTGCCAGTAGGTTGCTAGTAGTGTTGATTACTCCTTGTAGTTGATGCTAGTTGGTTTAATTGGTGGAAGATCATATGTTCAAATCCTATATGCATATTATTACCCCTCTGATTATGAACATGAATATGCTTTGTGAGTAATTACGTTCGTTCCTGAGGACAAGGGAGAAGTCTTGCTATGAGTAGTCATGTGAATTTGGTATTCGTTTGATATTTTGATAAGATGTATGTTGTCTAGCCTCTAGTGATGTTATGTGAACGTCGACTACATAACACTTCACCATTATTTGGGCCTAGAGGAAGGCATTGGGAAGTAATAAGTAGATGATGGGTTGCTAGAGTGACAGAAGCTTAAACCCTAGTTTATGCGTTGCTTCGTAAGGGGCTTATTTGGATCCATATGTTTCATGCTATGGTTAGGTTTACCTTAATACTTTTGTTGTAGTTGCGGATGCTTGCAATAGAGGTTAATCATAAGTGGGATGCTTGTTCAAGTAAGAACAGCACCCAAGCACCGGTCCACCCACATATCAAATTATCAAAGTATCGAACGTGAATCATATGAACGTGATGAAAACTAGCTTGACGATATTCCCATGTGTCCTCGGGAGCGCTTTCCTATTATAAGAGTTTGTTCCGGCTTCTCCTTTGCTACAAAAAGGATTGGAACACCTTGCTGCACTTTATTTACTTTTGTTACTTGTTGCTCGTTACAATTTATCCTATCACAGAACTATCTGTCACCACTTATTTCAGTACTTGCAGAGAATACCTTGCTGAAAACCACTTATCATTTCCTTCCGCTCCTCGTTGGGTTCGACACTCTTACCTATCGAAAGGACTACGATAGATCCCCTATACTTGTGGGTCATCAAGACTCTTTTCTGGCGCCGTTGCCGGGGAGTGTAGCACCTTTGGTATGTGGAATTTGGTAAGGAAAAATGTATATAGTGTGCTGATATTTACTATCATTTGTTACTATGGAAAGTAATTCTCTGAGGGGCTTGTTCGGGGTATCTTCACCCTGTCCAGTAGAGCAAAGAGTTTCTCCTCAACCTACTGAACCTATTGAAAATGAAATTCCTTATGAGTATCCTTCGGGTATGATAGAAAAACTGCTAGCTGATCCTTTTACAGGAGATGGAACAAAGCATCCTAATGAGCACTTAATATATGTGGATGAAGTTTGTAGATTATTTAAGCTTGCAGGTATACCCGATGATGTTGCTAAGAAGAAGGTCTTCCCTTTTTCTTTGAAGGGAGACGCATTGGTATGGTATAGGAAATGTGATGATATGAGATCATGGGACTATAAAAGATTGAAGCTGGAATTTCATCAAAAGTATTACCCTAGCTATGCATCTTGTTCATCGTGATCGCAATTATATATATAATTTTTGGCCTCCGCGAAGGAGAAAGCATCGCTCAAGCTTGGGGAGGCTTAAATCAATGTTATATTCAGGCCCCAATCATGAGCTCTCAAGAGAAATAATTATGCAAAGTTTTTATGCTCGGCTTTCTGAAAACAATCGCAACATGCTCGATACTTCTTGTGCTGGCTCTTTTATGATGAAGACTATTGAATTCAGATGGAATTTATTGGATAGAATTAAACGCAACTCTGAAGACTGGGACCTCGACGAAGGTAAGGAGTCAGGTATGACACCTAAGTTTGATTGTGTTAAATCTTTTATGGATACCGATATTTTCTGTAAGTTTAGCACTAAATATGGACTTGACTCTTAGATAGTATCTTCTTTCTGTGAATCTTTTGCTACTTATGTTGATCTCCCTAAGGAGAAGTGGTTTAAATATCATCCTCCCATAGAAGTAAAAGTAGCTGCACCTATTAAAGTTGAAGAAAAGACTGTCACTTATAATGATCCTATTGTTCCTACTTCTTATATTGAGAAACCACCTTTCCCTGTTAGAATAAAGGATCATGCTAAATCTTCAATTGTTGTTCTTAAAAGCAATATTAGAACTTATACACCTCCTGAGCAAGTTAAAGTAGAACCTAATATTGCTATTGTTAAAGATCTCTTTTCTGATAATATTGATGGGCATGTTATTCAGTTCGAAGGTGAAACTGCTAGAATTGCTAAGCCTTGTGCTAAAGATAAACATAGACCTATGGTAGGCGTGCCTGTTATTTCTGTTAAAATAGGAGATAATTGTTATCATGGATTATGTGATATAGGTGCTAGTGCTAGTGTTATACCGCATACTTTATATGAAGAAATTAAGAATGAAATTGCACCTGCTGAGTTAGAAGATATTGATGTCACAATTAAACTTTCCAATAGAGATACTATTTCAGCAATGGGAATTGTTAGAGATGTTGAAGTCTTGTGAGGGAAAACTAAATATCCTGCTGATTTTCTTGTTCTTGGTTCCCCACAGGATAGCTTTTGTCCCATTATATTTGGTAGACCCTTCTTAAATACTGTCAATGCTACCATAGATCGCACAAAGAATGTTGTTACTGTTGGCTTGGATGATATGGTTCATGGGTTTAATTTCTCTAAATTTAGTAAACAACATCGTGAGGAAGAATTACCTAGTAAGGATGAGATTATTGGTCTTGCTTCTATTGCCGTACCTCCTAGTGATCCTTTAGAACACTATTTGCTAGACCATGAAAATGATATGTTCATGAATGAAAGAAGGGAAATAGATGAAGTATTCTTTAAACAGGAACCTATTCTGAAACACAATTTGCCTGTTGAAATTTTAGGGGATCCTCCACCACCCAAGGGTGATCCCGTGTTTGAGCTTAAACATTTGCCTGATAATCTTAAATATGCTTATCTTGATGAAAAGAAGATATATCCTGTTATTATTAGTGCTAACCTTTCAGAGCATGAAGAAGAAAGATTATTGAAAACTCTGAAGAAGCATCGTGCTGCTATTGGATATACTCTTGATGATCTTAAGGGCATTAGTCCCACTCTATGTCAACATAAAATAAATTTGGAAGCAGATGTCAAACCAGTTCGTGATCCTCAACGACGTCTGAATCCTAAAATGAAAGAAGTGGTCAGAAAAGAAATACTAAAGCTTCTGGAGGCAGGTATAATCTATCCCGTTGCTGATAGTGAGTGGGTAAGTCCTGTTCATTGTGTCCCTAAAAAGGGAGGTATTACTGTTGTTCCTAATGATAAAGATGAATTGATTCCACAAAGAATTATCGCAGGTTATAGGATGGTAATTGATTTTCGGAAATTAAATAAAGCTACTAAGAAAGATCATTACCCCTTACCTTCTATTGATCAAATGCTAGAAAGATTATGCAAACATACACACTATTGCTTTCTAGATGGTTATTCTGGTTTCTCTCAAATACCTGTGTCGACTGAAGATCAATCCAAGACTACTTTTACATGCCCTTTTGGTACTTTTGCTTATAGACGTATGCCTTTTGGTTTATATAATGCACCTGCTACCTTTCAAAGATGCATGATGGCTACATTCTCTGACTTTTGTGAAAAGATTTGTGAGGTTTTCATGGACGACTTTTCCGTCTATGGTTCCTCTTTTGATGATTGCTTGAGCAATCTTGATCGAGTTTTGCAGAGATGTGAAGAAACTAATCTTGTCTTGAATTGGGAAAAGTGCCACTTTATGGTTAATGAAGGTATTGTCTTGGGGCACAAAGTTTCTGAAAGAGGTATTGAAGTTGATAAAGCCAAGGTTGATGCTATTGAAAAGATGCCATGTCCCAAGGACATCAAAGGTATAAGAAGTTTCCTTGGTCACGCCGGATTTTACAGGAGGTTCATTAAGGACTTCTCAAAAATTTCTCGGCCTCTGAATAATTTATTGCAAAAAGATATACCATTTGTCTTTGATGATGATTGTGTAGAAGCATTTGAAATACTTAAGAAAGCATTAGTCTCTGCACCTATTGTTCAGCCACCTGATTGGAATTTACCCTTTGAAATTATGTGTGATGCTAGTGATTATGCTGTAGGTGATGTTCTAGGGCAAAGAGTTGATAAGAAATTAAATGTTATCCATTATTCTAGTAAGAATCTAGACAATGCTCAAAGAAATTATGCTACTACTGAAAAGGAACTTTTAGAAGTTGTATTTGCTTGTGATAAGTTCAGATCTTATATTGTTGATTCTAAAGTAACTATTCACACTGATCATGCTGCTATTAAATACCTTATGGAAAAGAAAGATGCTAAACCTAGACTTATTAGATGGGTTCTCTTCCTACAAGAATTTGATTTGAATATTGTTGATAGAAAGGGAGCTGAGAACCCCGTTGCAGACAACTTATCTAGGTTAGAAAATATTCTTGATGACCCACTACCTATTAATGATGACTTTCCTCATGAACAATTAAATGTTATAAGTACTTCTCGTAGTATTCCATGGTATGCTGATTATGCTAACTATATTGTTGCTAAGTTTATACCACCTAGCTTCACATACCAGCAAAAGAAAAAGTTTTTCTATGATTTAAGACATTACTTTTGGGATGACCCACTTCTTTATAAGGAAGGAGTAGATGGTGTTATTAGACGTTGTGTACCTGAGCATGAACAGGAACATATCCTACGCAAGTGTCATTCCGAGTCTTATGGAGGACATCATGCTGGAGATAGAACTGCACATAAGGTATTGCAATCTGGTTTTTATTGGCCTACTCTCTTCAAGGATGCCCGTAAGTTTGTCTTGTCTTGCGATGAATGTCAAAGAATTGGTAATATTAGTAGACATCAAGAAATGCCTATGAATTATTCACTTGTTATTGAACCATTTGATGTTTGGGGCTTTGATTATATGGGACATTTTCCTGCCTCTAATGGGTACACACATATTCTAGTTGCCGTTGATTACGTTACTAAGTGGGTAGAAGCTATTCCAACTAGTAGTGCTGATCATAACACTTCTATTAAAATGCTTAAGGAAGTTATTTTTCCGAGGTTTGGAGTCCCTAGATATTTAATGACTGATGGTGGTTCACACTTTATTCATGGTGCCTTCCGTAAAATGCTTGCTAAATATGATGTTAATCATAGAATTGCATATCCTTATCAACCACAGTCTAGTGGTCAAGTAGAACTAAGCAATAGAGAGCTCAAATTAATTTTGCAAAAGACTGTTAATAGGTCTAGAAAGAATTGGTCTAAGAAACTTGATGATGCATTATGGGCTTATAGAACTGCATATAAAAATCCTATGGGTATGTCTCCGTATAAAATGGTTTATGGAAAAGCATGTCACTTACCTCTCGAACTAGAACATAAGGCATATTGGGATATTAAAGAGCTCAACTATGATTTTAAACTTGCCGGTGAGAAGAGGTTATTTGATATTAGCTCACTTGATGAATGGAGAACCCAAGCTTATGAAAATGCCAAGTTGTTTAAGGAAAAAGTTAAAAGATGGCATGACAAAAGGATACAAAAGCGTGAGTTTAATGTAGGTGATTATGTATTGCTATACAACTCTCGTTTAAGATTTTTTGCAGGAAAACTTCTCTCTTAATGAGAAGGCCCCTACGTCATCGATGAGGTCTATCGTTCCGGTGCCATAAAAATCAACAACTTCGAGGGCACAAATCCGAAGGTGGTAAATGGTCAAAGAATTAAAAATTATATCTCAGGTAATCCCATAAATGTTGAAACCAATATTATTGAAACCATAACCCCGAAGGAATACATAAGAGACACTTTCCGGAACGTTTCAGACTCCGAAAAGGAATAGGTATGTGGTACGGTAAGTAAACCGACTCCAAAACAATTTCTAAGGCAATATTTCTCTGTTTTGGAATATTTAGAAAAATAGAAAAATAAGTAGAAGTCCGGGAAGGACACGAGGGCCCCACGAGGGTGGTGGGCGCGCCCCTACCTCGTGAGCGCCTCGTGTGCCCTCCGGACTCCATTTTATTGCACGTTACATATTTTGGTCGGTAAAAATTCATTATATATTCTCCCGAAGGTTTTGACTCCCGTATCACGCAAATTTCCTCTGTTTTTGTTTTCTAGTTGTTGCTGCTGCAGATTAGAGCAAGATATCTTCTCAAGAGTCAATCGGGGAGAGCCGGGTATCTAATCCGGCACCGGAACCAAGGGCAAACAGCGACGCTGACCACTTTGGGCCAGCAACAGAGGAAGAGATGGAGGCTGACTTAATGAGAGTAGATGCCATGGAGGATCAAGAAGTCACCTCTCGCCTTCGAGCTGGGTTCACGATGGGGGAACTGCAGAGCTCAGCTATTCCAAACTCGGTTATCGCTTCTAATGTTAGATTTCTTTCTTATGAAAATATGAAGAGAAGTGTCACTTGTTCTCCCGCAGCTATGCAACACCCTTGGGTGCAAGGAGCTTTAGCTGTCATAGGAAAGCTTCGTAAGGAAATAATGGATCTCAAACGGCAAGTCAATAAGCTCGAGGAGGAGAACCGCACCTGAGGGGAATCATCGCCAAGAATATTACACCGACAACAAAGAAGGAGACATAACCACATGGGTATGGGCACTCCCCTTGGCAACTGCCAAGCTTGGGAGAGGTGCCCCGGTATCGTATCCCAATCACAACTCCTATCTTTACCGTTTTTCTTAGTTCGATCCTATTAGTAGTATCTTGATCTAGTAAAATAAAGTTTATGGCATGATCTAGTTTTGAGTTTTGCTTTATGATCCCTCTATGTAATCGAGTCTGTGAGATTTATATAATAAAGATTAGTGTTGAGTCAAGGGCTTGATTATTTTGCCATGATCTTGGGTGAATAAAAGAAAAGAGAAAAAGAATAAAATGAAACCAAGAGTTCATATTGATCTTATTGAGAGTAATTACTTCACATAGAAAGAGTATGAAGATTAAAAGTTGTTGGGAGTTGGCAGACATAGCTTTGGTCATTGTTGCAATTAATAGGAAGTAATAAGGAAAGGGAGGTTTTCACATATCGATATATTATCATTGACATCTTTTATGATTGGGAGCACTCATTAAAATATGACATGCTAAAGAGTTGATGTTGGACAAGGAAGACAATGTAATGAGTTATGTCTTTCTTATATCTGAGATAAAGTATGTTGTCATGGTTCCTCTAACTTGTTGAGCTTGCCTTTCCCCCTCATGCTAGCCAAATTCTCAGCACCAAGTAGAAATACTACTTATGCTTCCAAATATCCCTAAACCAGTTTTGCCATGAGAGTCCACCATATCTACCTATGGATTGAGTAAGATCCTTCAAGTAAGTTGTCATCGGTGCAAAGCAATAAAAATTGCTCTAAATATTTATGATTGATTGGTGTGGGAGAAATAAGCTTTATACGATCTTGTGATGTGGAAGTAATAAAAGCGATGGACTGCATAATAAAGGTTCATATCACAAGTGGCAATATAAAGTGACGTTCTTTCGCATTGAGATTTTATATATCCAACCATAAAAGCGCATGGCAACATCTGCTTCCCTCTGCGAAGGGCCTATCCTTTATTATTATCTTCTTCCTTATGCAAGAGTCACGGTGATCTTCACCTTTTCTTTTTCATTTTATACTTTGGCAAGCTCAGCATGTTAGAAAGAA
>NC_041384.1:707330996-707352839 GCF_002162155.2 Triticum dicoccoides
TGGATGTAGGGGAGCATGAACCATTATTGTTGACATTACCCTTGAGGTAAAAGGTTGTGGGGCAAAACTATAAGCCCCTAACTTTCTCTGTGTCCGATTAAAACTCTGTAACCACAAGTATTGTGTGAGTGTTAGCAATTATGGAGGACTAAATGACAGTTGAGTATGTGGACTTGCTTTTTAGCTCTGACATAGACTCTTACCGATGTTATGATAAATTGCAATTGCTTCAATGACTGAGATTATAGTTTGTTGGAGCCCAATAAGGTTTATGATTTATACTTTTGCATTGTGAATAGATCATCACTTGAACATAAGTAATCATATGACAAAATCTATATATGTTGCTGTTATAAGAATAATCATGATGCCTTCATGTCTGTATTTTATTTTTATCGATGCCTCTACCTCTAAACATGAGGACATATTTATTGTTATCGGCTTTTCGCTTGAGGACAAGCGAGGTCTAAGCTTGGGGAGTTGATACGTCCATTTTGCATCATGCTTTTATATCGATATTTATCGCATTATGGACTGTTATTTCACTTTATGTCACAATACTTATGGCTATTCTCTCTTATTTTACAAGGTTTACACAAGGCGGGAGAATGCCAGCAGCTGGAATTCTGGTCTGGAAAAAGAGCAAATATTAGAGACCTATTATGCGCAACTCCAAAAGTCCTGAAACTCCACGGAACATCTTAAAAGAAATAAAGAAAAATCCACACCAAAGATGAAGGCCAGGGGGCCCACACCCTGTTCACGAGGGTGGTGGCGCCCCCATAGGGCGCGCCCCCCTACCTAGTGGGCCCCCTGGTGGCTCTCCGATGCCCATCTTCTCCTATATGAGGTCTTTCGATGAGAAAAAATAGAGAGGAACTTTTCGGGACGAGACTCCGCCGCCACGAGGCGGAACCTTGGCGGATCCAATCTAGAGCTCCGACAAAGCTGTTCTGCCGGGGAAACTTCCCTCCCGGAAGGGGAAATCATCACCATCGTCATCACCAACGCTCCTCTCATCAGGAGAGGGAAATCTCCATCAACATCTTCACCAGCACCATCTCATCTCCAAACCCTAGTTCATCTCTTGTATCCAATTCTTGTCTCAATGTCCGAGATTGGTGCTAGTAGGTTGTTAGTAGTGTTGATTGCTCCTTGTAGTTGATGCTAGTTGGTTTAATTGGTGGAAGATCATATGTTCAGATCCTATATGCATATTATTACCCCTCTGATTATGAACATGAATATGCTTTGTGAGTAATTATGTTCGTTCCTGGGGACAAGGGAGAAGTCTTGCTATGAGTAGTCATGTGAATTTGGTATTCGTTTGATATTTTGATAAGATGTATGTTGTCTAGCCTCTAGTGGTGTTATGTGAACGTCGACTACATAACACTTCACCATTATTTGGGCCTAGAGGAAGGTATTGGGAAGTAATAAGTAGATGATGGGTTGCTAGAGTGACAGAAGCTTAAACCCTAGTTTATGTGTTGCTTCGTAAGGGGCTGATTTGGATCCATATGTTTCATGCTATGGTTAGGTTTACCTTAATACTTTTGTTGTAGTTGCGGATGCTTGCAATAGAGGTTAATCATAAGTGGGATGCTTGTTCAAGTAAGAACATCACCCAAGCACCGGTCCACCCACATATCAAATTATCAAAGTATCGAACACGAATCATATGAACGTGATGAAAACTAGCTTGACGATATTCCCATGTGTCCCCGGGAGTGCTTTTCCTATTATAAGGGTTTGTTCCGGCTTATCCTTTGCTACAAAAAGGATTGGGCCACCTTGCTGCACTTTATTTATTTTTGTTACTTGTTGCTCGTTACAACTTATCCTATCACAAAACTATCTGTCACCACTTATTTCAGTACTTGTAGAGAATACCTTGCTGAAAACCACTCATCATTTTCTTCTGCTCCTCGTTGGGTTCGACACTCTTACTTATCGAAAGGACTACGATAGATCCCCTATACTTGTGGGTCATCAACGTATATGTTGAAGCGGTCGGAGATGGTCCTGGCGACGTCGTTGGTGCCTTCGTGAGCCCCGTGAGCTGCGCCTGCACGCCCCTCATCTCCGGCGGCACTGGCAGGCCGGGCCGGAGCACAGCCGCGCAGTGTAGGCACGATGTGGGAGAAGCAGCTGCGTAGAGGCACTGGGCAGGCAAGGAGAGCGGACACATGAGCGATTCGGTAGATTTGGATTCCTTTCCTATATATCCACTCATGTGGTCCTCGGCCGGTACTTGTGGATTCAAAAGCTCAAGAAAAGCATCACCCTATGCTGGTCAAAGAACAGCAGTAGATGCTATTCGTACAAGTACGATTAACCTCTGGATTTGAAATTACTGCTTCTATACCTGGTAGAGCGGGTAGATCCTGGCGAGATGTGCCCACAGATAAGGACACATAGGGCATGTTTTGTTGCCCGCATGCAGCCCAACCAGGCCCGCTCGGGTTGTGCGTGGCCTGTTTGGTTGCCTGGGCTGCATGCGGTTTGAGGCCCGCACAGACCTTAAAGCAGCCCGCAGCCTGGCCCGGCGGAAACTGCCGAATCGGCAGTTTCTCGCGAACCTGGTCGCGCGCGGCCACGCATGCGAGGCAGTTGCACGCCTTGGGTAGCGCGGGACACGGAGGCGACATCTCATTACTCTCCCCACACTCTCCTGTCACCGCCCAGACGCACTGTTCCCACCGCTCCCTCTTCTCTCCTCCTCACCGCCCCTCCCTCTCCTCTCCTCTGATGGCTCCACCCCGCCCAGCGCCACGCCGCCCTCTGACCCCTGTCGACCAGCGCATCACCGGCATCCAGGAGCACTGGCTGGCCGGGCTCCAGAACTCGGGCCACGACCTAGCGTCGGCGCTGCGCGCGCTGTCCCCCATCTGCTGCCGGCCACCACGAGCGCCGGACAATGCGGTGCCGGCTGCTCTTGCTCCACCGCCGATTCCGGACCTGGTGGTCCTGGACTCGGCGCCGACACCGTCGAGGGAGCCGCCCCTTCTTGGGACCCCATTGGTCACGGGGGTTTTCTTGACCCCCGTCCAAGGGTTTTCTCCGGTCGGTGGGTCGTCCTTCTCGACCTCCGGCGTGGCGTTGAGCACGTGGCTGAGGCCGCATGCCGTCGCCGAGGTCGGCTCCTCGTCTGCTCCACCCCCTCTCTCCTTCTCACCGGGATTTTCACCCCGGCATCGGTTCGCCGCGGCTGCGCGTGCTCCGGTGAGTCAAACCCCTCAATCCTTGCTCCTAGATGTAGATTAGATGTTTATTTCTTAGGCATGTGGTACTAGTTACTGGATTCGGTAGGATTAGATAGGATTATAGCAGATCCGATTGGATGCGATCCCAATCGAATCCAATCGGACTGATATGTTCTTGTTTTGTACAGTGTGTGCTAGGATAATTTTTCTTGTGCTACTGCTTGTGTGTCCTATGATTTGTGTTCATGCTAGTAGGTGTGTTGATGATAGAATCATGTTGAGTGATGAATGTTAGAATCATGTTCACTGATGGCATGTTCATGTTCTTCATGTTGAGTGACGAATGCTAGAATCATGTTGACTGATGGCATGTTCATGTTCTAGATAGGATCATGTTCATGTTTCATGTTGCTAACATACATGTTCTAGCTAGGGTTTGTGTTGAATTTTATACGTGCATGTAGTAGGAGCATTTTAGGTGGTGCCAAATCTGCATGGCTGCACATGGGTGCTATTGGCACTTGGTGTTGCTATTTTTAGATGTTATTATATTTGGGATAGTGCAGTGTTGAGTGCCAGTTGCATCAAAGACGATGGCACTGATCAGTGAACTTGTCCAACAGCAAGTGCCATTGATAAGTGCCATTTTGCCCACTGTTGGGCAAAATGGCACTTGTTGTTGGACAAGTCCACTGATCAGTGGCACTAATCAGTGTACTTACCCAACAGCAATGCCACTGATCAGTGGACTTGTCCAACAACAAGTGCCATTGATAAGTGCCATTTTCTCAAAGAGTTTGTGGACTGATCAGTGTCATTTGCTCTTGGGCAAATGTCCCTGATCAGTGCCATTTTGCTAAGAGTTTGTGCACCAATACTTGTCATCTTACCTGACACGATATTGAAGACTGAATGGGATGTGCCGGGAGGAGGAGCTCAGGTGGTGGCCGGAGCTGAGCGCGGCGAGGATTTCATCCCCATGAACAGGTGGCTCAGGAAGGTGGACCTGCCTGGCAAGATCGCCTTCATGAGTGTGCCTCGTTCAAGGGGACGATCTCCGAGGCAGGGCCATGAGGAGGGGGCCAGGGAGCTAGCCGATGTGCTTCTACCAGCAGATCAAGGACAATGAGTACCTCGCCATGCTCGTCGTGCCTCCCAAGTTCGTGGAGGTGATGAATACCTGGCAGGTCATCAAGCGGCTCCCGAGCGTGGTCAGGCTGTCGGCGAACAAGCGGTGCGTGTTCTGGGTGCAGGTGCAGAACTTCGAGGGGCACATGGTGCTTGGCCGGGGCTGGAACTACTTCTGCCACCGCCACCGGATCGTCCCCGGCGACCTCGTCGTTTTGCGCATCTCCGGACTCGGACTGAAGGTTCAGATCTATAACCATGACTCCTCGGTGATGTGCAGGTTTCGTTGCACCAGGCACAATTGAGTTGGTAACATCAAGCAGGCTATGTAGTTAACTTAAGTAAGGTGTTAGTGGAGAACTTTTATGGTGCGTGGCGAGACTTGTGCTGGCACTTGTTCATATTTTGGCCAGGAGCAGCACCCTGGCATGGAGCAGGGAAGGAGGATGCCCCTGCTTTTAATATAGACTTATGCTATGTATTTAAGTAGTTTGCTTTCTTTTCCTTGCTTATTGTGTTAAGTTTGCTGTCATTACATTGCTTGCTTTGTTTGATCTTGTTGTCCTGTTGTTGCTGTTGTGCTGATTATGTGGTGGTAAGGCCACCACATTTGAATGGGGTGAGCAGAACACAAACGTTGTTTGCAACCAAACAGCTGAAGTTTGCATCTGCTCACACCCTAAGCACAAAAACAGCAACCAAACAGCAGGGGGTAAATGCCTCTCCATGTGATGCAGGCAACCAAACAGGTTGCATCTGCTGCATATGAGGCTGCATTTTATCAACCAGGCCGGCTGGAGAGGGACATGCAATGCAACTACTGTTACAAACTGCAACCAAACAAGCCCATACTACCTCTCAATCCTGCGAGAGGTTAGTGACCCAGCTGGAACAGTACCCTCGGGTAGGAGGTAGGCCGATCCCTCACAGGCACGTATCACTGGTAACACCTGCGAAGTAACTGTGCCGTGAGATTCTTACGGAAAAAGCTGGCACAAATCCGTATGTACATGGATGTTCGAGATAAGCGGGCCGGGGTGTAGGTGCTCTATTTAATATTTTCGCTCCCTCCCCCACCCTCTTTTTAAAAGAACGACATCTTGCCTTAGCTCAGTATTTTCGCTCCACATGTTGTAGTATGTTTATCATACCACCTACTTTTCGCATCTCTTGTGAGAATAGTTGCCCCTGGATACGTGCATTGTTACTTGGACTACGAGGCATCCAGGAACAATCAGCTCCTACATGGTTCAGATGCTGGAGATTGCAATTTTGCAAGTGGTAAAGCTCAACTATTGGGTATTGATGCTCATCAGATACAACTCAGAAGACGAGTAGGGAAACTAAATGATAGCATCTAGCAGAGAGATGGTTCAAGTGGCAAAGAGAGGATTTTGGCTCCTCTCACACATTACGGTTACAATATTGCAGATGGCAATGACCCACCCTGCAGCTAGATTGAAACTGTTCTGAACATGCATCAGACTTGCTGCAAGGTAACAGTGATGTGCCGAAGTAGCAAAAGTGAACTCTAATTTCTTTCCTTCAAGAGCTATCTGACTCTGCGTCATCTAGATATATATGGTTCTGGTTGCTCCTTGTACCTTCTAGTTTATGGGCCAATGGAATTTTAGTAGCTCTTTTGCTGACTTTCTGACGAAAAGAATGTGTGAGCTGACCAGTAACATATAGCCGGTACTACAAGTTGCAATGGCCGTCCAAGTATATCAATCTAGTGTCTAGACCTGCCAAGAAAATATTAAAATTCTGATGAGGTTTTAGAGGTGTATGCATGCAACTATATAAATTAACTCTGGTATGTGTAAACTGGTTGATGATGTATTCAACATTTTAAATATGGTTTTAGAGTCAACAGATCTCAAATTCAATGTCTTATGAACATACTAGGTAAAAAATTATGATTCATGTTAACCTTGCGCTTAAGATCTAAATGAGCATAAAAGTCTTGACACATGTCATCCACCCATCTTCTAAACTTTATTGCTCATGCAATACAATAAGGTGATGCCAGAGAATACGACACTTGGTCTTGCAGTCAGGCATACTTTGAGGTCTACAGGTTTAACTATCACCAAATCGATATTGTTCTATTTTTTAGTACTTGTAATTTACACTGCTTTAATCTATTTCACACCATATGAATATCAAGGGCTAAACATAAGTTTTCTTAATTGATTAGCTTCGATTCACATGTTAACGTGTATCACATGTCATTCAAAATATAGCTCTTCTGCACCAGGAACATTAAGAGAATGTTGAATATTTTCACAAAAAGAAAAGAGAATGTTGAATCAAAGTACAGGGACGGTGGGACCCGGCCTGGTTCAAAAGATATGGTCTTGACATTTGTTGGATGGATACCTAGTGCAACCACCACCTTTCCCTTGTTTAAGTGCATTGGATCTTGCCTTAACTCTATATATTCGCTTGGCATGCTTGTAGCCTGCTTACCATTTCCTACTTATTGTCACTCCCCGGAATAGTTTCACCATAGATGAAATACTAGATAAAGAGAGACATCTCAGTAACGAGAAATTTGATACGTACTTTGCTGCTTGGGTTATGAGGCATCCGGGAATGATCCGCTGCTAGACGTTGAAATCCCGCGGCCTTGTGAGCGACGTCTTGGGCCAGATTTATTTTACACGGTCGGCGCAGCCCCCGCACAACCGCATATGTGTTCTTTCGGGGTCGGTACTCGTGGCAGAGCCAGGGTCGCTGAATTTTGAGAATAATTGGTCAAGTCGAGGACATTTCGACAGATTCATTGTGTTCTATCTTTGTATTCACCTTGGTGAGGTAAATAAAAAGGCAAATTTCATAAGAGCTTTTAGTCAAGAACTCCCCGCTCCTAGTCCTGGCGTGAAGACGAATAAAAAGTTCGTTCTACGCACTTGCTTCCCCGCTCCGACCAACCTACAAAACGGAACGAATCCCACCTCACTAGTCCCGTGTTAATCAATCTCTCTCACACACACACCTAGTTGAGATAAATCCTCTCGCTCTCCGCGCCACCCAGCGCATGCCCATGCCCAACTTGAGCATCAACCATTTTCATAGGCGCGCTCCAAGCGTCAACCATCTTTGTGGCGCCAGGGTTATCACCGTACCCGTTGTTGCAGCCGCGCCACGGCTACTGCCACCCGAGCAATGCCTCTTCCCTCCCGTGTTGCTCTCACTCACTTCGGACATAAGAGCATCTCTAACCGATTCCTTAAGAAGCTTCCTAATAGTAAATAATCTGCTTTGCTTTAAAAAAATTCTCCTAGGCAGGCCCGACCATTATATTTACTCCTCTGCATCTGCTATGAGTATAATTTTTTAGCCTTCATTCTCGCCGACCGCTATGCCCTGCTTGGCCGCATCAACACTGGCGCTGTCCTCCTTGCCTCCGCCGCTCACCAGACGCCATCCCCGACAGCCCATAGCCCCTCCGACCTCTGGCCACCAAATTCCAGTGAAATTCCGACCATATTTCTTATAAACTTCTTTTGCATCATCTCTGACCATGGCAGCGCTCCTCCTCCTTGTCCCTAGCTTGGTGGTGCTCCTCCCTTCGTGCCCACCATCAACATCCGGCTACACCCTACCGCACACCCCTCCATAGGATCCCCTCCCTTCGCCGCTAAGGTCTCAATTGTTAATGGGCATCTAGGATCCACTGTGCGTTGCACGATTAACTAGTTCAAAAGGGTCATCCAGGGCGTGTCATCGTGGAGGCCCGTGTAGCACGGAGAGGAACACCCCATGAACCACTACACGATCAACTATTCTGGCCTTCTCGCGTACTGCCGCAACACGGCGGCCGTAATCCTCGTCAACATCGCCGATGTTGTCGACATTGGTGAAGCCCTTGGTGGTGTTACCTTGACGCCCACAAGGTGGTGCATGCTCGAGGTGCTGACCAGGCTGCGGCGCAAGATGGCTTTCGAGTAGTTGTATCGGAACCGGAAAGTGATTGAACGTAACTCCAGGAGAAGCTCTGCTCTGCCAGGTTCAATAAACCTCAATCACGCGACAAAGCGTGTTCCAGCTTTCTTTTGGCTCGGCGGACCTGATATGGTTTGATTACACTATAGGAAATGCATAGACAGTCCACGCAGCAAACTGAGGCCCTGTAGTGCACCCTACGTACCGCATACGAATAATAGGTCCTCCTAGAAGTGGGTTCTGCACAGGTTTTTTCCGTTGTCCACTGGGATGGTAATTAAGCTTGTTCAACTTCCTCATAACCCAGTTCGGATGGCTCTACTTTCTTCACCAAAAACGAAGGCTCCTTGTTTCAGATCTTTTCGCCCCAAGAAGGTAGAGAAGAATCCCTAGCGCAGATGTGCCTAGTTATGCTAGCCAAGGACGACACGTCCACTGGGTATCTGTTCTTGGATGATGGCGAGGTGATGCTTATGGGCATCCAGTTGTTGGTGCAGCCGAAGAAGCTTGCATTTATGTAAACAAGGACATTGGTGCAACCGATTCCAACACCGCTGTAATCTTCTTGCCACCACGTAGGCCGCCGGCTTGCTTTGCGACATGAGGCCACACGGTTAGGAGCCACATTCTAGCTAGTATGTATGTTGCGAGTGTTGCATTGCAAGTGTTTGATGAAATGCATGAGCCAAATATAAGCTTTTGGGAGATAAGTTTGGGGGATCGGCTAGGAGCTGTTTTTTAGCGGAACAATATAATTAGTTAAAAGATAGGACTCCATGTAAAGTCCTAAATTATATGGGATCAGTTAGAGATGCTCTAATGCCCACAGCTCCCTTCCCTGGGCCAGGGTGACGACACCTTCGTGCCATCCGACGTGGTGCCTACCATCCCATCGAACCTGAGCTAGCCCGCCCAACCTTGACGTGCTTGAGCCCAAATCTGCACTCGCTCCTTTCGGTTCGGCCACGCCCACCGCCATCTTCTAGATGCAATCCTGCGCTACGCAATCACCCCGCGTGGCAATGGACGTGCTCTCGGTTACGGTGCCTAGTGGCCATCATGTGGTTGGTGTAGTGGATAGGATAAAGTGAAGGACAACTTCAGCGATCCTTCAGGACTCGGGCATCAGGAAAAGTTGGTACTATGTTGGTTGGTCGGTTGGGCCCTGTTTTTTTGATAATTTTTAGTAACCTCTTGTAAATTTCATCGCTGAGTTGATATTTTTTCCAGGTGTTATATTCTGCAGACTTTTCTTGCGAACTTTTTATGTGAAGGTTATTTGGGCCATTCTTGTAATAAGACTGGATTGAATATTTCGTTGATGATTGTATGGAATTATCATTCTTTTTTCGATAAAGGGGGCTTTTAATGACTCAAATGTAATATTAAGGGCGTATAAAAACAAGATGATCAACACCTGGCCTCTCCACAGTTAGGATGGACACAACTAAACACCGATAGTTTGACAAAGCAAAATTTATAAACCAATATATCGGCAACCCGAACCGTTGCTACAATCTTATCAGCTACACAAATTACCCAATTATTAAGCACTTTGTGAAACTCTTGAGAAAAACATTTAACAAGCAAATCGGTCTATATTGCTGCAAAGTTTGAGCATCAACACATTTTGGTAACAGAGCAAGCACTCCATAATTGAATCTAGCTAAGTCTACCTTTCCTATGCGATACTCAGAAAACAGATCTAATAAATCCACCCCTAAACATGCCATTTTTTGATAAAACTATATAGGAAAGCCATCAGGGCCAGGGGCTTTATTATGTTTCATTTCAAAATCAACAGCTCTCATCTCTTCTAAAGTAAACTGTCTATCAAGGGTTGCTTTGTCTACCTCATCTAAAACAATAGGCATATAAATATTAAGAGATAAATTACTAATCCTCTCAGCATGACCATATAAGTTCCTATAAAAGGAAGTTGCATACAACAGCAAATATTTGCCCCCCTACAACACTTCATTAGCAACAGTATTAAGAGAAATAATTTTATTTGTCCTCTGCCTTCTACTATCCCTAGACATGAAATAACTAGTTAAAGTGTCTCATTCTAGCAACTCTTTATCTTGGACGCCGATAAGTGCCACACTTGTGGGTGTTAGGGAGTTCGCCCACACATTTTGTGTGGTGTATAAGAGGAACAGCCCACACACCTACGTGTGGGCAAAACAACCAGCGCCCACACGCCTCTTTTTTCCCGTCCCGATCCCTCTCACACGCGTGCGTGTGGGCGAAGTTGATAACGCCCACACGCCCGTATGTCAGGCCTCGTACCTCCTGGTCCCGCACGCCACGCGTGACGGTCACCGCGCGCCCGCAGTTGCCATGGTCCAGACCCTCGTCCATGTTCGTTTAACTGCAGTTGCCATGTCGCTGAACTACGGTTGCCATGTCAGACAACTGCAGTTGCCATGGTTGCTCAACTGCAATTGCGATGTATGGTCTGATCTAATGTAGTTGCCATGATTTCATAACTTTAGGAGTTGCCACATACTAACACTAGGCAGTTGAGAGAGTTGTCATGTGCTCACAAGCATGCTAGGGCAGTTGCCATGTAAAAAGGAAGAGATGACATCTGCTTACGTGCATGTTAGGGCAGTTGCCATGTACATGCACGTTAGGACAGTTGCCATGTATCATGCAAAAACATATGGCAACTCGGTAAAAGAGAGTTGACATCTGCTTACGTGCACACTAGGCAGTTGTCGTGTACCCTGCAAAACACATGACAAACTCAGGTAAAAAAAAGAGTTGTCACTGATTATAAAGGACACTAAGAGCAGTTGCCATGTGCATTGCAAAACACATGGTAACTAGCAGCTTGGGTGTGGGAGAGGAGACGGACGTGTGGGCGAGATGGCAAATACCCACACACTAGCCCTTGTGTGTGCGTGCAAAGTGGCGTGTGGGCGAACTGCTGAACGCACACACACCAGCCCCTCCTGTGTGGTGAAACGGCCGTGTGGGCGACCGACTGAACGACCACACACCAGGCCAGTCCTACGTGGCACTAGAAATATGCCAAGATTCGTGCGCTCACGAACGGACGCGGATCCACGCGTGTGGGTGAGATGCAAACGCCCACACATGCGGGCGTTAACATTTCCGTTTACCTTTAGATCTTTGCAACTATGTACTTAATTTCTTCCTCTTTATTAATCTTAAACAATTCCTCTTCTAGCTCTTACCTAATATATACTTGTCCTTAGTTAGACCTATTAATTCACTTTCTCTATCAACATCATCTATAGCTTTAGTAAAAAAAACTTCTGTTTTTTATGAAGCCAAACATAATTGAGATTCCAGCCTTTCAACATTTTCCTAAGGGCCCTAGCTCTGTTTTGCCACTGATCTTGCAAAGTTCTGCCACAATAAACATCACACAAAACTTTGATGACTACAGTATCAAGGTCCTCTCTCAAGAACCAACAACATTCAAATTTAAAAGGTCTAATAATTTTAGGTATATTCAAGCCAAAGTCTAGCAGTAAGGGGGAATGATCCGATAGTACTCTAGGGAGTGCTCTAAGAAATATTAAAGGGAAAAGCAACTCATAAGATAGAAACATCAGCATTCTGTCCAACTTTTCAAAGACTGGGTCCTCTTGATTATTCGACCCAGTAAAACGACTACCAGCTAATCCTACCTCTTTCAACTCCCAATTCTCAATAATAGCATTGACCAAGTGGAACCATTTACTCAAAGGTTTATTCCTATTAGACTCTCCTCTTTTCCTAATGCCTTTGGGTCGCTACCCCGCGCTTCCGGCCCGTCGGCCTGCACGCCTTCAATCAGATCGATCGATCCGATCTGCTGCTCTGGAACACGTTGTTCGTGTTACGACGTCGTTGCTTCCATAGTTCAACATCGTCTCCGCCTGCTGCTACAAGCGCTACAGCTTCTGATTACCTTACTTGTCGATCTCGTCCGGCCACAAACCAATGACTTCCATGAGAGAAATCCTTCAAACCGACCAGCTTTACCTTTGATAATTAATTCTCATGCATGTCGTCTTCACACCGGCTTTGACACGATCCATCCTACAGATCATCTGCAGCCTACTTACTGCCTTGCTCATGATACCATTTGTTAAAATTAATCTGATCTACTGAGGACAAGGAAATCACACGAGCACGAACTGGCTACATCCCCAAGGCATGACTCTGGGTGCTCCTTCCCGTGACACCGTCACAATACCGTATATCGGCCACTTGGGCGCCACCACATGATGTCGGCTCCCCCTGCGTGCCTGTGCTATTATTGTTGGCAATAAGCCATGGTGAGTGCAGCCTGTGTGCGTGCGGGCGCGAGCTGGCCGCGTCGAGTCTGTGGCGTGGTGTCCCTGTGAGTGTCTGGGCATAGTCTGGCTATAGTCTGACTTGTGTATGGTCTGGGCATAGTCGGGGTGTAGTCCAACTAGTGTACAGGTTGTGTGTGTGCGTGAGTTAGTTGTGCAGCGGTAGCGGGGTGGCCGTGGCGTTCGGTTGGAGCTTGCCCGCGTGGAGCGCGTTAGGGCGTGTCCTGGGCGTGGGCCAGAGTATGCTGAGCGTGGTGAATGCAGCGCAGGAGTGAGACGTGGAGACTGAGTCGCGTGGTGGAGTTTGTGGCTCCATGCACGAGGGCGGACGACTCGGCAGGAGAGTGCATGCGTGCGCATAGAGCTGGAGTTCGTTTCGTGGGTGTTGCGTTGCCAAGAGGCTATAAGTCACGATGTACTGCTCATGTGTGTTGTGTGGGTTTTTGAGTTCGTGCTCAAGGAAAATACGCCATTTGAGCGGCGGTGGTGTTCGTGCACCGGCAAAACATGTGTCTCTTCTTCCTCCTTCCTCGTTTCTTCTTCGGTGTGTGCCAAGGAGAGAAGTCTAGAGAGAGAGGTAGACAAGGGTGCGCTAGGGTTCAGGTCAGACACCAATAATTATATTGGCATAGTTTACATCGTGTGTTTTTCTCGCATTATATATGAGGCCTAGGATACAAATGTCCTATTAGGACATGACTGTATATCCTATGTACACACCATATGACTCAGAGTCGTTCAACTGAACCTACTGAACCTACCTTGTACAAAAAATTCGACACAATTCTAACAGGCATCTCCACTGATCCTCAGCTTCAGCAACCGCTATGTTTGCCTTACCTTCAAGGATCCCGGTGAAACGAGTATCTGCAAGCCTACTTATTAAATACATATGTGATGCTCACAACGCAGGCATCGGTTTGATAAATTTCTGATACTCTTTTGGCATAAATTTGCATGGATGGTTCATGAAGTGATGCTTAGAAGAGTAAACTACTCCCTCCTTCGATCTATATAGGGTCTAATGTGTTTTTCGAGACTAACTTTGACCAAATGTTAGAGCAATTATATATATACATGCAAGTTACACAAAGCATACCGTCAAATTCGTACATGAAAGGAGCTTCCAATGATATAATTTTGACATTATACATCACATGTACTATTAATCTTAGCAATAATCAAAGGTGGTCTTGAAAAATGCATTACACCCTATATAGATGGAAGGAGGGTGTGATTGAAATGACATAGACAATAGGAAATTACTCCTTGGGAGCCTACCTTGAATTGCAGCCATGTGGTTTAGTGTGTTGATTGGTCTGAACATGCATCCCTCCAACCCAACCTAAATAAATGCAATACAAGAGTGTTGTTCTCAAGGAGTAGAAGTGAGAGTTGGTTCTTTTCCTTCAACTGCTAACTGCCTCTTCATCATCCGCGACATGGTTCTAGTTGATCCTTGTACATACTACTCTTTCTACAGACTAATGAAACTTTAGTAGCTCTCTTGCTAAATTTCTCACGAAAGATAGTGTGAGCTGATCTGTAGCATGGCCTATAATACTCAGGTTCTGGTGGCCGTCCAAGTATACTAATATAGTGTCAACACCTGCCAAGACTTCTTATTGCTTCTTGATGTCGCTTCAGAACTGTATGCACGCAACTAAGTAAATTAAGTATGGTATGGCTAAACTCGTCGATGTTGTATTAAGATGTTTAAATGGATTTAGAGTCAGGAGATCTCGAGTTCAAAGTCTAAACAATAGACCAGTAAAAAAATCTCGATTCACATTAACCTCATGCTTATAATCCTAAATGAGCATAAAAGTATTAACACATGTCATCCACCCATCTTCTAAACTTTACTCTTCATGCAATTCAATAAGGTGATGCCAGAGAATATGTGACACTTGGTCTTGCAGTCAGTCATCCTCTGAGGTCTACGGGCTTAATTATCTTGATATTGTTTTATTTTTTTAATTACTTTTAATTTACCCTAGTTTAATATATTTTCACATCATATGATTGTCAAACGCTAAACATAAGTTATGTTATTTGATTAGCTTTGATTCATACGCTTACATGTATCACATGTCATAAAAATTATAGCTCTTCTACTTCCACCGGGTGCATTCATAGACTGTTGAATCAAAGAACATGGACGGTGGGATTCGGGTACTTTCTTTCAAACAACAGATGTGGTCTTAATGTTTGTTGGATGGATAACTTATGCAACCACCATCCTTCCTTTGTTTTAAGAGCATTGCATCTTACCTTAGCTGAATATATTTCCTTGGCATGCTTGTAGCCAGCTTATCATTCCCTACTTGTTGTCACTCGTCGGAATAGTTTCACACATAGATGGAATAGACTAGACCATGAGAGAAATCCAATCACGAGAAGTTGGATATGTGCTTTGCTGCTTGGATTATGAGGCATCCGGGAACTATCAGCTGCAGGTTGTTGAGATGCCGCAGCCCGGTGATCGACTTATTGTGACCCTCTTCTTCTATAGGGTCGGCGCAGCGTCCTTGCAAGCACAAATGTGTTTGCTCAGAGTCGGTAATCATGGGAGAGTCGGGGTCGTTGCATTTTGAGAGTAATTTTTGAACCCGATAAAATTTGGAGCGGTTCATGGTCCTGTACATCCTTTGTCATCCTGGCAAGATTAAGAAAAAGGTGAGTTTCATCGGAGCTCTTAGCCATCCGCTCGTGGCGCGGCGACGAATAACATGTTCGCTCCACGGCTCTGCCCACCTGCTTCTCCGCTGCGACCAAGCTCCGAAACCGACCAAGCCAAGTCTCGTTTCCTCATCCCACACATATCAATCACACACATACACACACCTCGTCGACAGCAATCCTCTCACTCTCCGAGCCACCACGTGCACGCCAATGGCAAGAACCGGCGCCATCCCGGGAAACCTCCTCCTGGCCGCCCTCGTGCTCTGCGCGGCGTGCGCGTGCGCCTCGGCAGGCGCGCACCGGGCGTCGGCCATCTCCGCTGACCGGAGCTGTCTCCGTAGTCCGTACCCGCTGCTGCAGCCGCACCACGGCGGCCGCCACGCGAGCGCCCCCTTAACCACCATCCTTCCTTTTTTAGGAACACTGGATCTTGCCTTAGCTCCATATATTCGCTTGGCATGCTTATAGTCTGCTTATCATTTCCTACTTGTTGTAGCTCACCAGAATAGTTTCACATAAAGATGGAATACCAAAAAAGTGAAAAGTCCCAATCATCAGAAGTTGTGCGCGTATAATGCTGCTTGGACTAAGAGGCATCAGGGAACAATCAGCTGCCAGGTGTTGGCATTCTACCTCCGTGTTCTGGATGCTTTGGGCCACTCTTTTTTCACAGTGCCAGCATTGCCCTCGTGCAACAGTCATGCAGTTTCTTGATGGTCAGTGTTCATGGTAATGTCATGCCCGCTGCATCTTGAGAATACCCAGGCGAGGGCATTGCCACTCGGCAAACAACTTCTAATGATGGTTTTGCACCTGTGTATGTACCGACCGTATGAGTTGGGAAACAACGGACAGACGAATATATATCTATATCTGTATCTACTAGATGGAATCGCACGCTTTGCCGTGCCGTTTTGTTCTCTGAGTTTGTGTACAATGTAATAAGCTGGATGAAGGTTGGATGAATTAAACTGGACAACGGATGAGTGGATTGGTACGTGAGCTAGCTGGAAAAGATCCTGAATTTATTAAAAAAAAAGGGGATTAACTCAAGTACCTGAACTAGATGGACGGATTGATACGTGAACTAGCTACAAAGACCCTGAATTTCTTGAGGATTGCTTCCCGAGAAAAAGAGAAGAGAAGACCCGACTACATGAGCTAGATGAATGAGAAGATAAGAACCGGCTCATTCCCATATTATGGAACTTCAAACTTTAAATCACCTCGATCAATGAATGAAAAAGTAGTAGAGCAGAATTAATTCCAGTTGTACCATGTCAGTCGCTTCCACATGGAAAAGAGAAGACCCGTCTCACTTTCATATTATGAAACTTAATACCTTAAAATCTCCTCGAATGAATGGGAAAATAGATTGAATAATTCGGAGGCCTTCTCTTACATGCGACTCCTAACAAAACCCTTAAATCCCCTCAATCAATGAACTGGAAAGTAGCGGATTGATTACTTCACACAAAACGAAACCTAGAACTTAAATGTTCGTTCTCGGCATGCACACATGGTTTTGCTTGCACATATAATTATCACTAAATTTAACTGCATACTAGTTTTTCGCCTGTTGGAATACATGGACATATGTGCTAGTAAGTCCTATAATTAATAGTATTGTAACATGGCTTTCACCTCTAAGATGTTAAGAAAATGGTGCGCGCTAGGCGCCGGCTGGCCAACCTGTGCGTTCGCTCCACCAACTGTTCAGATCAGGAGCGTTTCTCTCACACCACCTGCATCTTAACACATGCGAGAGATAAAAAAATGAAAAACTGAGAGACAGCTTGCCCCAGATCGCCGTATCCACCGATATATTGCCCCGGCCCATGCAGCTTGAATCATTGGATCTCGCCCACCACCTCGTTGTTGACGGTGATTCGTTCCAGCAAAAAACAACATTGCAATTGAGCGCCATGAGTTCATCGTCACCGTCGTCACCGGTTGTAGTTCGTCATGCAGGTTGCAACCATTTGTTGGTCCGTTGTAGCAATCACCACCGCTAGTTCCAGCTTTGGGCTGGGCGGGTGCCATGCTTGTCGTGGCGGTGGCCTTCGTCGGTCAGGTAGCAACAATTTGGTGGTCCGTTGTAGCAATCACCACCGCTAGTTCCAGCTTTGGGCTGGGCGCGTGCCGTGCTTGCCGTAGCGGTGGCCTTCGTCAGTCAGGTAGCAACAATTTGGTGGTCGGCCACTGGTGCCAACTTTGGGCTGCCCGGGTGCCGCGCTTGTCTTGTCATTGCCGGCACCTGTCGTAGCAGCTGTAGTCATCGGACACAGCAACTTGAATCGCCCATTGCAGCAAAACACCAACGTAGCCCCCAGCCATGAATCTCGCATTCGAGCAACTAGAGACACCGTTTCGAGAAAACCTGCGAGCTGGTTCCAGGAAAAAAAATCATCGTCGCCTTCATTGCCGCTTGTTGCTCGCCGTTCAGGTCGTAACAATCGGGGTCACCGACTCACCGGTCGTAGCTATCGCCGTCACCGGTTCCAACATTTGGATGTCTATTTGCAAAACTTGTCGTCACCTTGTCCATGGCCTGTTCTAGCAAATGGCGTTGCCGGTTCTAGCAATTAGAGACACCGGTTCTAGCAAATCAGAGAGCTGGTTTCAGCAAAAAAATCACCATCGCTGTCCTCGCCGCTTGCTGCTCACCGTCATGTTGTAACAATTAGGGTCACTGGTTGTAGCAATCACTGTCACCGGTTCCAGCATTTTGTTGTCTATTTGCAGCACCTGTCATCATCGTGGCCGTTACTGGTTCCAGCAAACGACGTCGCCAGTTCCAGCAATTAGAGACACCGGTTCCAGCAAACCACATAGTTGGTTACAGCAAAAGAAATCGCCGTCACCATCCTCGCCTGTTGTGTCTCGCCGTGCAGGTCATAAGAATTCGGTGTCGGCAGTTGTACCAACCACCATCCCTGCTTCCAGGATTTGACTAGCTGTTTGCAGCACCTGCTATGGCCGCTGCCGGTTATAGCAGCGGCAGAAATCGGTTCTAGCATCCTTGCAAGGCGGTCCCAGCATCTCCAACACGTGGTTGCAGCATGCGGTCTGGCGCAGTGCAGCCCGTTAGCCCCAGCCGGCGCGGAAGCACATAGCCCTATGCATGGAGAATATCTCATGGTAAGGAGGGGAAGAGGAGAAGAAGAAAAGCAGAGGGCCCACAGATTAATGTGATGCTAGAGAGTATATATGTGACACTTGTGAAAAATATAGGATGGTTAATATTGTGTTCTATTGATCTGACCCTCGTATGAGGTATATATAGAAGTACATGAGGGGTAGAGGCTTGGAGTACAAGACAAGTTACACGTGGTTTAAACATATTCTATCTCTATCTCCTAATCTCTAATTTAAACCCAATTATACTTCTAACATTTCCCCTCAGTCGTAGCGGGAGTGAAGCGGACAATTGCGACTGAATTTTCCATTACGCCATCATCAACAGTGTCTCTGATGGGTCGACACCTAGTGCGGTGACTGCGTCCCCTTCTGGTGCCTTCGCTGTCTCTTCTCTATTCCCTCCCGCAGTCACAGCGGGAGTGGTGTGGACACTAGTGATGACATGGACGTTGTTGACTGGAGTTGTTGCCAATGAGTTGATGTAGATGTAGACATTGATGTCAATGTCGAGGTAGCCGATCATGGAGATGTAGCCGTTGTCGATGGTGTGGTGGTCGAGAATGATGAAGCCGCACAAAGCCAGAGGCGCAAAAAATAATGAGCTATGACGGAGCTGCAGACGTGGACGATGCACCTTGCTGATGTCAGAGGGTGTCGTCGGTGATGAGTCCATCAGTTTTTCCAAGACCAGAGGAAGCCCATCGAGCACATATCATTTTTGCCAGAACCGTGTGGCCGTGTAGGGCCGTCACTGTAGTGACGCCGTGTCAATGCAGTCGTGTCGTCGTGGATGACGCGGTCGATGCCGTCGTCGTGACGCGGTCATTGCCGTCGTCGAGGTCGCGTCTTGCAGTATAATCTGTCAGAGGACACTAGATGTCCATCTTGTGGACGAGGTGGCGGCGGTGTGTTGACGATGATGGTGATGAAGAGAGCACGTTGGTGAAGACCTTGGCGATGAAGTGTCGGCGATGGTGTTGCAGCAGCGTATCGATGATGATGAGTCGCTTGAAGGCGTCCCTCCGTGATGATGAAGTGTCGATGTCATGTCGTGCCGAAGAAGTATGTTGGCTTGTAGCCCGGCGTAGTCGTACAACTCAATGAAGAATATCTGGTGCAGCCGACGTCGATGTAGCATGCTCGGTACGTCGGTGGCTAGTGTCGTCCCGTGATCTAGGCACCGGTTCGTCGGGTTGGTCGTCGTTCGGTCCATGTGGTCTTGGAGTTGCATAGATCTTGTTGAGTACACAGACTCTGCGATGGGCCATAGCCGAGTTCTGCACGGCTGCTGCTTTGTAGGGCGGATGGAGGCGGACGTATAGCAGATTATAGGCCATAGAATTGTTTTATTTAATACTACGTTGGCAGGGTTTTGAACTCAAGACCTCTTGGCTTGGATACCATATTGAATTCATGCTCCAATCAGTTCATCCAAAAGTCTGAACTGATGAAGCGAGGTGGGCAATATATTTCAACACTCCCCCTCACGTCTACGCTATTTTAGTCCTTAGATGTGGGTTTGATGTAGGCCACATAATCGTTTTTTATAATACTGAGTTTGCAGGGTCTTGAACTCAAAACCTCTAGGCTCTGATATCATATTGAAGTCATACACCAGTTAACTCATTCAAAAGTCCGAACTGATGGAGGGAGGTGGGCAATATATTTCAACACTTCCCCTCACGTCCAGGCTATTTTAGTCCTTAGACATGGGCTTGATGTAGACCGCAGAATTGTTTTATTTACTACTGCATTTACAGGGTCTTAAACTGAAGACCTATTGGCTCTGATACCATATGAAAAATATAGGATGGCTAATATTTGATTGTATTGATCTGACCCTTGTATGGGGTATATATAGAAGTACATGCGGGGTAGAGGCCTAGAGTACAAGACAAGTTACACGTGGTTTAAACATATTCTATTTCTATCTCCTAATTTCTAACTTAAACCTAATTATACTTCTAACATCACTTGGTCTTGCAGCCAGGCATATCCTTTGAGATCTACGGGCTTAATTGTATCCAAATTGATTTATTTTTATTTTTTCTAACTATTGTAACTACTACAACTTGAATAAATTGAGCCCCACTGTTTCGACCCGGTGCATTCATAGACTGTTGAATGAAAGCACATGAGTGGTGGGATTTAGGTTCTTTCTTCCAGTGAAAAGATGTGGTCTATTTTCTTTTTTGTGTAAAAAGATGTGGTTTAAATGTTTGTTGGATGGTTAACTTATGCAACCACCATCCTTCCTTTGTTTTAAGAGCATTGCATCTTGCCTTAGCTGAATATATTTGCTTGGCATGCTTGTAGCCAGCTTATCATTCCCTACTTGTTGTCACTCGTCGGAATAGTTTCACACATAGATAGAATATACTAGACCAAGAGAGAAATCCGAATCACGAGGAGTTGGATATGTACTTTGCTGCTTGGATTGTGAGGCATCCGGGAATAATCAGCTGCGAGTTGTTGAAATCCGGCAGCCCTGTGATCAGGGGCGGAGCCAGGATTTAGACATAGGGGTGGCGAAGAGAATAATGACTGCACCCGATAACTAACACTAACATACATTCAATTTAAGTAACATACATGGTGAAGAATTTTTATATAAAAAATGTGCCTTCACAAGCTCTGTAGGTACTTGGTTGTGATATAATATTTAATGATGATATCTTCCTTTTTCGTTCACACCATTTTGAAAGCATGTTTTTAGTGATCTCATTGACAATGAATCATAGTTAAATTACAAAAAGGCAAATCAGGCTTCTAGTTACACTCTTACTTATGCGTACATAATTCATGCTAGGTTTAGACTTGATTGCATAACCGCTTGATGATTTAGCACTCCAACTGACCAACATCAGCACCAGTGCACCACCAGCAATTCTACTTAGTACAAACAATATGTAATTTAATTGATCTGACTTAAATGTACAGAACTACGAGTAGTAGTTTGTATAATCTACAATATTAGTATGTCTATACGATATATCTAAGAGATCACGGAATCAGATTTGTACCTACGTGTGAGGCATGTAGCGAGACAGAAGACCGCAGTCGGCTGGCTGTTAACAGCAGCTATTCGGCAGGCCGTAGTTGACAATCGCGTCCCACATGGCCGCCACACCTTCGTCAGTCGTTGGCGGAAACACTGAAGGAAGCCCTAGATCAGGCGGGGCGGCAGTCAATCGAGATCGACACCGTCGAGTAGAATTGAACATGACGGGGATATGCATCAATGGGTAAGGTGTATGCATGTTTTAATGGATCAAAAATAGTCCGGGCTATGTTAATGGATCAATTGAGCGTGTCGCTAATTATTGTCCTTTTGGGCTTTGGGCCATTCAGCCATTCGACGCTACAGCTTATAGCTTAATGGCCAGGATTAGCATAGCCCCCGCTCTAATCTGTTG
>NC_041384.1:707353135-707358574 GCF_002162155.2 Triticum dicoccoides
CCCAATTGGCTCCGCCTTTGCCTGTGATCGACCTACTGTGCCAATCTTCTTCTATAGAGTCGGCATGGTTTTGGGTACCGGGCGGTAAATTCGGTTACCGTCCGGTAACCGCGTTTCCTGGTACCCCACGATAATTCGGTATCTCGAATAAAAAAAATCAAACTTTTTGAATTTAAACTCCTAACGTCTAGTTAAATACGGCGTATTTCTATCTCAGACACTAGCTTACTCGTTTCCTAGTGGTAAGTATACTTTTCCAACACCAGCGCGTCATGTGTTCGAGATCAGCAGGCCGCACGTTTTACTTTTTGATTTTTGAAGAAATATACTGTAATTTCTACAAAAAATATGTACGTGCGGGGGTCGAACTCGCGACATCCATGCGCGTCAGTGGAGCAGACCTGTTTACCACTGCGCTAGTACCTGAGTAGGTTATATTTAGTGTTCCAAACTTATCTCTACTACTATAGTACACAATTTTTTGAATTTTGAATCTACCTTCTTCTTGCATGTTTTGCCCACCAACTTACATAATGGGTTCATCTGTAGCCGTCCACTTTATCAGATCGAACGGCCCACATTACCCGGATTCGCCACCCACCTAATCCCGCCAAAGCCTGAACTCAGTCGCCTCTTCTGGAAGACTCCACAACCCACGCTCGCCTCCAGCAAATCTATTCCCGCCAAGGCTCCAGCAATTCGATTCCCCGCCAAGGCGCAGCCTCGCTCACTTCACCACCACATCCATATGCTCTGTGTGAAATTTCTCTAGCGTGTACATCTCACACCACGATCTCCGCCAATTCATAACCGCCGGCCACGCCCCAGCTCCTTCCAATCACCTCAGCGTACAGATTGCAGCTTCACCATCGTCTCCTTGCAAGCTCTGACTTGGTTCGATTTTTCTTGCCGCCTGGTGAGTCCAGGTTCATGAGAGCTGGACATCCTCCTACAACCAGCTGACCATAGTGCCACCGACGGACCACAAGTGAGCTATTCCTTCTCTAGGTGTCCCATCCTAATCTGTTCCTTTGGAATTCTGTGATGATTCTTTTGCGTGCGAATGTTGCGCAAGTTATCCTTCTTGCTGTCGATTATATGAAATGCATATTCACTGGTCTGATTGTGGCTGTTGATTTTTTCTGCTTTTCTTGCACGCAAGGTGTTTGTGCTTTTGTCCAAGAAGCTATCTGTTGGTAGACTATAAAAGGCAGTGCTATCTGAACATAAAGCATATGTTCATTCTGTTCATGTCTCATAGCTGTTTGCAAATTTGAGTATGCTTTAATTATTTTTCTCGGATTTGGCAACCTAAAAATGGTCTAATGCTTATATACTGTAGGTTGTGGCTGAAAACACCTGGCTTCTAACAATCAAGAATCGAAGTCATAACCGCTAGCTGTCCAGTAAAACCCAAGAGATGGAAGGCCGAATTCCTTTCAGAGATATTACAAATGTTCACTCGATGACTTCACCAAAAGGGAACCAACGTACGTTTTTTGTAATATGTCGATATCTTCTACTTATTATCCATATTGATCGCTTGCCTTGATATACTGTGTGTTTTTTGTTTGGTGGGGAAATAGTAGCTGCGGTTGCAGAGCAGAATGATCCTTTAGCAGAAACCAATAAGGCTATCCAAATGAATTCTTCCCAGCGTAAGCGTTACCGCGACCGGGATAGGTATCTGCAAATGACTCCATATCAGAGGGAAGCCTATCTGCAAAGGAATCGTGAGTATAAAAGAATGCGGCGTGAGTGCAGTGCAATTTGTAACAACACACAACCAGCACCACAACAGAAAATTTTGAGATCTAATAATAAGAACCAATCCATGACAGGTGACTGTTCTAATCAATAAAATATGCATTACAAACTTTATCAATGGCCGTTGAATGTTCGTTTATCTTTTTTATTATGCGATGTATAATTATTGGGTAAATTGAACCTACATTACAGGAGAGGAAGTCGTGGGCAGTTCAAACTATGAGAGGCACGATTCAGTATTTACTCAACTAGGGTCTTCATCAAAAGGCAAACAAGGTTGTGATATATAATTAATTAACAAATATCTACTATACAAATTTATTTATTATATTTCATTACACTGCCGTTGACTATTTTTCCTTGAAAACTGTGGCAGATAGTGGTGGTTCTGAGACAAGCCGTCCAAAAGCTGGAACTCGGTTCACTATCAGTCCATCTGGCATATATTTATCCTCGATATCCTCGCAAGAACAAGCTACAAAGTATGAATTGAAAAATGTGGGTCAGCGTAAGCGACAGCATTGCACCAATGTGTACTCACAACTATCACATGATCAAGAAGAAACACATGTACAAGAGATTTGTGGCCCTAATAAAAGAAAGAGGTCAGAAAAAGGAAGTTGTAGTACTGCACGGGATCCTGGTAGAAATACCAACAACTTGCATGAAGACATCATTTATGTGCCCCAGGATTATTTTCCTGTCATTCATGGTAATTTTAGTCATAAAAACAATGATTTAATCTATATGTAGCACATAACAATTATTTCATCTATTTACATCTAGATATAATTTGTCAACAGATTATCTGGCAAATACCGAAGACAACATTGAGTGCGATGAGGTGGATGATGAAAGTCTTATGTATAATGGGCCAGGTAAGTATTGACTGGTACTTTGCTCAATCATTCATAGTTATTTGTAATACTTTAATAAAATATTACTTTAAAAAAAATACAGGTCTTGACTTTGAATCATATCAAGAACCAAAGCTTGTTACAAGATGTATACAAGCAGATCCATATGATCGTATATATCATAATGTGCCCAGTGGTCATCATTTTCTAGAGCGAGTGCCCAACTGTAGACATTGTAATGCGAAAAGGTTCCCATATGAGACACCAACTTTTTGTTGCATGAATGGAAAGGTGAAGGTAGTAACCCCAGTGGTTCCTGAAGAATTGCGTCAGTTGTACACGAGTCAGGATCCAAATGCAAAATACTTCCAAGATCATATACGGTACTTCAATTCTCATTTCTCTTTTACCTCTCTTGGTGTCATCTTGGACCAAAGGTTCTGCAATAGGACGTCTGGAGTTTACACCTTTCGTGCACAGGGCCAAATTTATCACCGTATTGACCAGTTGGTTCCAAAAGAAGATGGCCCCAAGCATTTACAGTTATACTTCTATGACACGGATGCAGATTTGCAACAAAGATTTCTTCACTCGCCTAACTTAAACCAAATTCTCATCCGGAAGTTGGTAAATATACTTTCAAGTAACCCTTATGTACAAATATTTAGAAACCTTGGTTCTATTCCAAACCTTGATGAATATATGATTACAGGGGTAATATTCTAGCATGTACAGTTCTTAAATCTACAGATTTACCGTTCTTCTCTCAGTTATAGCATATAACAGAAATCGAGAAACATAAGTTAGCACATATCATTTTTTGTGATAGCCATTGGGCTTCACAAGTATATGCAATAAACGCACATTTTTCAGTTTTAACATACGACAGAAACATTAAGTCAACAGAAATGGGCATAGGTCAGTTTCCTTTATTTTCTGAATACTCATACGGAATCAGAGTTACAGAGTCATTACAAGCCAACTCAACAATGGATGGACATGCCCCATCCATAGTAGATTACTAATACTAATCTGATGCACCTGGGCAGCAAGACCATGAGTCGGCGCACTGCGCCCTCTACCAATTTGCAGGAACTTACACAGGAGATAAACCAAGAAGGAAATTTACGAACATCAGTGTAGATGTTGTGGCTTCTACATGCTGGGGCTACATCACAATGAGCAGAATCAGATCCGAACTCATCAGGGGAAGTGCAATGATCAAGCGTCAAGTGCACATCAAACTTCAGAGTGCTCTCACTTCATAGTTCTGAAACAATTCTCAAGTTCCTGCCTCCTGGTTAGCAGCAAAGGGGATCTTGCCATGGTGATATCTTGACATAACACCTGCAGAAGCTGCAAATATAACACATGAAAATTCAAAATAATGACAACGAACCTATAAATTATTCTTAATAAGTGGCAACATCTAATAATTTAGTTACATTGTACGAACATGGAAACTTACAGTTTAACTCCATTATATTTCTTTTGTAAGCAAGGAATGGGTGCAGAAATGTTTCAATCACCCGACTTGTTCTTTATTTTTGTAACCTACAAATCAACAAATTTAAATATATTATTCACACTGATCAATCTTATCTCCATTCTTTAATTGAAAAAAAAAATCAGAAATTCAGAGAAGTTGAAGTACTCACGGTGCTGCTGCCTACTGAGTACCGTATGCTGATGCACTGATGCTACGGTCGGTGCTAATCGCCGGCGCAATAGCGGAAGAGCCGTGGAGGCGTGAAGTGTTCCACCTGCCGGCGTGTGCTCTTTTGAGGCCGTGGCTGCCGGATTCAGGCGCCGCCATGGCTGCTGATGACGATTGGGCTGGGCGAGGCGACCAGCCGAGGCCGATTGCCGGATGTCCGGGTCGTGCGCTGCTCCTTCGCCCTCTCGCGGTCCTCTGGTCGGCGTTCGTCGGGTCGCGGGGCCAGAGACGTGGGGAGGGGCGGCGGCGCGGTGCTGCTCCGGTTGAGAGTTAATTTTTTTCAGAAGAATCTTTTCTTTTCTAAGAGCCGCTCGACATAGAGGCAGGGAACTCACTTTTTTTTTGAGCTTTTTTTTTTGGTGCTAAGGCAGGGAACTCACCTCTGTTGGCGTTTCTGAGTGGGCCTCCACACAAACTGACCCAGTGGCAAGCTTCCAGGCCCGTATAGCTGTGTGTTACTCTGCTGGCCCAAAACCACATTTTAGCATAAGGCAGGACGCAAAAGGTCGAAGGGTCTTCCCTAAAAAAAAGATCGAGCTGAACGGCCATTCTCACAAATATTACGGCGGTACATACCTTTTTTTTTTGTGAAGTCCTAAATATTGGATTATTTTTTGCGGAGACCCTAAAATTTCTTTTTTGAGCACTGGAGACCCTAAATTTTTTTTTGCGTGTGCTGGAGACCCTAAATATTGATATGCATGGTAGAATGCATTATATTCCATCTATGTCCAAGTTATGTATAATGCATGCAGATGATTATTTTCTGAAAAAATTTGGTCCCATAATTTGACTTGCTGTTTTGAGAATACTAACTGTAAGTTTGTAAGTGTTAAACAAAATTACTCTTGACATGATTTGGAAATATAAGAATCAAATTTGTTCATCAACATTATAACACGGCAAGAGGTTGCGAAGCTTAAACTCCATATAAAAAGTGCTTCATTTTTATTTAAAGTTCTCTTGTTTGTATGAAAATTTTAGTTAACAACGCACACGTGCAAAGCACGTGCCTTCGACTAGTGTATTCTGGTCTTAAAAAAATTTGATTTCAAATGTGAATTTTAAATTTCGTTCGATTTTTTTTCGGTATTTCGT
>NC_041384.1:707358851-707361442 GCF_002162155.2 Triticum dicoccoides
AATATTCCATTCGAAATCCAAAACCTTGAGAGTCGGTGCAGCTCCCGTGCAACCACGAACGTGTTCGGTCAGGGTCGGTGTTCGTGAGACACCCGTGGTCGTTCCATTTTGAGAATGACTTGTGAAGGCGACGACATTTAGACAGAATCATCGAGCTGTACCTCGGTTCTCACTGGCAGGATTAGAAAAAAGTGAGTTTCATCGGAGCTTTAGCCGTCCGCTAGTGGCGTGGCAACGAATAACATGTTGGCTATGCCCGCCTGCTTCCCCGCCGCGACCAACCACCAAAATCGACCTAACCAAATCCCGTCTCACTCATCCCACACACACCTCGTCGACAGCAATCGTCTCGCTCTCCGTGCCACCTCGCGCACGCACACTCAGCTCACAGCCGCAATAGCAAGACCCGGCGCCACCCCACGCTACCCCCTCCTCGCCGTTCTCGTGTTCTGCGCTGCCTGTGCGTGCACGCCGGACGCACATGCGGACGCGCCCCGTTCGTCGACCATCTCCGCCTCACCGGAGCCGTCGCCGTACCCGCTGCTGCAGCCGCGCCACGGCAATCGCCACGCGTGCGCTCCCGCCGGCGCTATCGCTCTGCCCGACATAATGCTGCTGCTCCCATCCCCGGGCCCCGGCAACGACGCGCTGGCACCGTCGGACACGGCGGCCACCATCCCGTCCAGCCCGAGCCCGCCCAACCCCAACGCCGTCGAGCCCGACTCCGCGTTCGTCCCCTTAGGCCCTGCTGCACGTGCTGCCGTCGCTAGGATGCAGTCCTCCACGCCAATGCCGCCCGACGTGGCCTGGGCGGTGCTCCCGGCTGTGGGAGCAGAAGATAGGACCGGCCGAGGGACAGCAGTACAACAGCAATCCGTCAGGCATCAGGCGTGCAGGCCTGCACGAGAAAGGATGCCACTAGCTCGGTCGGCCGGTTGGGCTGGCTTTGCCTGCACTATGCCAGCCCAACAGGTTAAAAAATATAGTGAGAGGCGTTGGTATCAAGCTCAAAGACATTTTCCTATTTATTCAATTTTGTTATATCAGGCTTTTATGCGACTTATACATTGATCTTTATGATATGAATAAAACATACATTACTTTGAAAAAAAAGTTGAAATATGCAGTTCAACGTGCTAAACGGGCCAACATGTCGGCCCATTTACTAACTATGATGTGTCTGGTCATAGAGGCATAACATGCGGGCCAGCAGGGCAGGGCCCACTCATTAACAACCGTGCCCCCGTGGGATGTTCCGTGCATGGCACGATTAGCATGGGCCGTGCCGGGCCGTCCCATTTGGCTAACTCTGTTATGCATATGCACTACAATTTTTTTTAAGTTTTTGGTAATCTCTTGTAAATTTCATCGTTGAGTTGGTAAATTGTCTCTTTGGAGCTACATTATATAGCCATTTTTTTTTGGTTTGTGATTCGGGTTATGTGGAGAGTATTAGGGCTGGCCCTGGTGTATCACTAGTAGATAAAGGGCCTTTAGTTCCGGTTCGTAAGGGCCTTTAGTCCCGGTTCTGGAACCGGGACTAAAGGGTCGGTACTAAAGCCTCCCCCTTTAGTCCTGGTTCTCATACGAACCGGGATTAAAGGCCCTCCACATGGCCGCTGTCTGGAGGTCCACCTTTAGTCCCGGTTGGTAACACCAACCGGTATTAAAAGAAATTTTTTGAATTTTTTGAATTTTTTTATTTTCAAATTTCTGAATTATTTTAACCTCTAATCTCTAATCATCCATCATCATTGCTCAATTTAACCTTTAATCTCTAATCACCCCTAATCATTCTAAATCATCTAATTTCTCGAACAGTCACCCATCCTCTCACTACTCCAGCCTGAGCACGCTTAATTTCCGAGTTCTATTCTCCCTCGTTTCCAAGTCTGCACTTGTTGTTTTCCTGACAATAATAAGATGTCAATCCTATTAACCCTCAGGAATTTAGCTTAAGCATGAAGTCACACATTTCACTGTTTGAGTTTGAAACTATTGTTCTAAAAAACAATAATTATTTAGTAACAATAATATTTCTTGAATAAGTAGTTTGACCACAGTTTGACCCTAGTTTGACCACAGTTTGACCATATTTGACCAAATTTCAGAAAAACTGAAATAATTATTTAGTAACACTAATATTTCTTGAATAAGTAGTTTGACCATTGTTTGACCATAGTTTGACCATATTTGACCAAAATTCAAAAAAACTGAAATAATTATTTAGTAACACTAATATTCTTGAATAATTATTTAGTAACACTAATACTTCTTGAATAAGTAGTTTGACCATAGTTTGACCAGATTTAACAAAAATTCAAAAAAACTGAAATTTGAGCATAACTTTTTTTCCTTTTAGAATTTGAGGATTCTAAAAATTTGCAAACAGGCCGTTCTGAACATTTTGATATATTATACGTTTTTTTCTGACATCGTATGCAAAAGTTATAGCCATTTTACATTTTCCCTACATACTTTGTAAAACATGTCCAAATTTAAGTTCTTAAATTTTCCTAACTAGTAGATGTAGTAATATAACTACCTCTCGAAGGATTTTATTTTTTGAAGTTTTTATCATTTTCTTTTGA
>NC_041384.1:707361765-707373496 GCF_002162155.2 Triticum dicoccoides
GAGTTTGAAAATGGGACCTTTACTCCCGGTTTGAGACACAAACCGGGACTAAAGGCCATTGCACCCTTTAGTCCCGGTTCGTGTCTCAAACCGGGACTAAAGGTCTAATCTTTAGTCCCGGTTTGAGACACAAACCGGGACTAAAGGGCATCGCACCCTTTAGTCCCGGTTTGTGCCTCAAACCGGGACTAAAGGGCTCAGGTGAACCGGGACTAATGCCTTAGCCGCACGAACCGGGACCAATGCTCACATTAGTCCCGGTTCGTTACTGAACCGGGACTAATGTGAATATTGTCCCATGACCAAAGCCCTGTTTTCTACTAGTGTATAGCCCAAGGGGCGATGGCCCAGGGGTATGCCGGGTGGTGGGTGAGGGGGGCATGCTGTAGTATACCATGTGCATGTCATAGTTTGAATATCACTCTTTGTGATATGGCAAAATGGTGTGATCAACCTATTACGTTCTTTGGTATTATACATCGGATATACGTATTGTTTTCACGTTCTACTAAAAGGTGGAAGATTTTGCTTGACAATCTTCCAAAAGGAACAAAACAAGTTTCTTTGAGCAGTTGAAGCAATTTGAAAAGGTGTTTCGTTTCTTATTCAATTCAAAAATCTGAAGTCCTTGGATGATAGCAATCTACAGGAATGTTGCACTACTTTTGTCTCTAAGTTGAAAGTGCCGCAGGTAACTTTGCCAGATGGTCTGATGTCTACGCTCGAGATTCTTCAGTTTGTTATGGTTGTAGATTGCTATCCAAATGTCCCTATAGCCTATCGGATCCTCTTAACAGTGCCTGTGACTGTAGCCTCAGCTGAAAGAAGTTTCTCTAAACTGAAACTACTGAAAAATTATTTGAGGTCAACTATGTTGCAAGATAGACTAAATGGCTTGGCTATGTGGTACATTGAGAAGGATATCTTAGACAGTGTTGATCTTGATATTGCCCCTTAATGACTTTGCATCAAGAAACGCCTAAAGAAACTTTTTCTAAAGCACTGAAGTATTATTATTGTCGATGGAGTCATTCGAATTTGGTTCTTATCTGAGATAATCATGTCATGTTAGTTTCATTTTGCTATCTTTTTATTATTTCTATCGTAATATGGCATTGTCCAACAATTATTATAGTCAAATTTCAAACTAAAGATGTGTGGTTGAAAGTTTATCTTAATATCATGCAAATGAGGTTATATATAAATATGTTTATATATCACGCACACGCATACATATATATCGACTTAGGGCATAGGGGTCGTCGAGTTCGCCTAGGGCCTCCCGAAACATAGGGCCAGCCCTGGAGAGTATTTGGATCATTCTTGTAATAAAGAGTCAGTTTGTATTGTAATTCCAAACAAACGAAAGAAAGCAGGTGTTTGATTGTTTCCTAGTGAAATCTAGTTTGACTGTTAATTCTTCAGCTAGACGACCATGAGGATTCTAAACAAAACAAAAATGCTAGATGACCATGAGTGCAGTGCCTGACGTTGCAGGGCAATGATGCTATTCCTGATAACTTTGGGTGCACCTATTTATTTGCCTCTTATTAGATCTCAAGAAACACTCTCCTCAAAAAATTATTGGTACTAGGTAGGAGTACGTGTTAATAATTCCTTCTCGTTTCAGTTCTCATAGATGGATGACCTGAAAAAGTACATCAGTTTCCTTGCAACTAGCGGCTTTCTGAATATAAAAAGGATCTGACTTTTTCTTCTTCCAAAAAAGTGAACACCATAAAGTGCACTACATGCAGCTGGAACTCCTTAATACAGAGTAGAGGAACTTTACCATGTAGCTCGACCTACAGAGTAACTTTACCATTTTGTACGCTCACTTTTCTTGGTCCTTCAGAATGTGCAGCCACCACAGTTTAGCTTCATCATCTCCAAATGATTATAAGCGTAAAGGCTCATTTCTTGCCACTTCGCAAAAGAAGTAACTTTCCAGGTATGACCACAATTGAGGGTAGGTGATCCAATAGATTAGAGCCTCTACGGGCGAACTTAGCAAATCTGAGACCCTACACATCTATGGACGCACATGAGCGCATCCACCAATAATGACCGGTCGCATCTCAAATGTCGTCTTCCGCAGCCAGGTATCTCATTACCAAATCCTCAAATCCATACAATTACATGAAACATAAAAACCTATCTAAATCATTGTCGGTGCTAGTTCGTCTCCACGTCCGTGTCCATGTCCGATGGCTTGAGAGACCCGTGAAGGAAAGGTCCGGTTGCTGGCAAGGTAGAGTAGGACATAGGACACGAACAAGCTCATGGGACTCAATGCGTCCTCGTCTCCCACCATACACTTCATCGTTGGAGCACGTTGCCTGGACGTGAGGACGTCGCTGGCAAGTCGCTGGTCGATGTGAGGTCCCTGATCGAGTTCTCATGGTCGGAGTCCGACACCACCACCACGACGCAATTGCGGCGCCAAGGGGTGCCGGTCACTATCGTCAAGGTGATGCTGGAGGATATGCTGCACTCGGTCTTGTAGTTGAGGCATCCTTTGAGGTCTACCACACATTCATCTTGAAGATTGTCTTGTTTTACTTTCTAATTACTTATTATTAAAACTTGACTCTTCTTTAATGTACTCATACCACGTACTTGTTGCAGCTATTGTGATGATAGTTGCACCTATATATGCGACTCTAGATAAAGAAACAAATCCCAATTACGAGAAGTTGAATATGTGCAATGTTGCTTGGACTAGGAGGCATCCAAGAACAATCGGCTGCTACATGGTCCCAAAGGTAAACACTACAAATTTTCATGCCGTAAAGCTCAATTATCTCTTATTGATGCTCAAGTGATCCAAGTTTGAAGTGAAATAGGTAAACTGAATGACCATCTAGCGGAGGGGTCGGTCAGGAGTCAAATAGGTGATTTTGGCCCTCTCACCATCGCGATGACGATTTGTCAGACGACGACAACCAAGCCTCACTGGTCCGGCCATGTATCTCTCCAACGAGCTCACAATGAGTCTATGACGTGGGTTACTTAAAGACTGATATCACCAGGTTGGTAGATGTTGCAACTGAAGGAAATATGCCCTAGAAGCAATAATAAAATTGTTATTTATATTTCCTTATATAATGATAAATGTTTATTATTCATTATAGAATTGTATTAACCGGAAACTTAGTACATGTGTGAATACATAGACAAACAGAATGTCACTAGTATGTCTCTACTTGACTAGCTCGTTGAATCAATGATGATTATGTTTTCTAAAGTTGTTATTTAGTATGCTATCAAACTTCACAACGTAACTGGGTTACGGTAAAGATGCTCTATAGGTGTCTTCGATGGTGTTTGTTGAGCTGGCATAGATCGAGATCAGGATTTGTCACTCCGAGTATCGGATAGGTATCTCTGGGCCCTCTCGGTAATGTACATCACTATAAGCCTTGCAAGCAATATGAGTAATGAGTTAGTTACGGGATGATGCATTACGGAACGAGTAATGAGACTTGCCGGTAACGAGATTGAACTAGGTATTGAGATACCGACGATCGAATCTCGGGCAAGTAACATACCGATGACAAAGGGAATAACGTATATCGTTATGCGGTTTGACCGATAAAGATCTTCACAGAATATGTGAGAGCCAATATGAACATCCAGGTTCCGGTATTGGTTATTGACCGAAGATGTTGGTCATGTCTACATAGTTCTCGAACCCATAGGGTCCGGACGCTTACACTACAAAAAAATTACACTTCCGTGATGATATGTGTTTGTCACAGTAGGTCGCTTTTTTTGTTATGCATGTACATCCATGACAAATTTATGACAGAATCAAGATAGTCATACTTGTGCTGTCGTAGAAGTGTTCCATGACATTACCAAAATTATCATCATGGAAGTGTCCACTTCCATGACGATAAATCGCGCGTCATAGAAGTGCTTTCGTCAAGGGTGACCGACACGTGGCATCCACTATAACGGAACGCCGTTAAGCTATCGGGTCGGGTTTTGGATCCGATAATCCGTTAACAGCCCCGACCAATGGGGATTTTCCACGTGTAAAATCATCATTGGCTAGAGGAAACACGTGTCGGCTCATCGTCGGGACAGATGTCATCCAATCACTGGACAAAAGGCACCTATGATACGTCAACACGTGGCACGGCCCAACAAGTTTAAATGGGTCAGCCCAACTAAAGACCCACAAGATTTTGCTGACCGTAATGGGCCAGCCTAGCTAAAGGCCCACGAGATTTTGCGGATCATAATGGGCTAGCCCAGCTAAAGCCCACAAGATTTCGCGGGCCATAATGGGCCGACCCAGGTAAAGGTCCACAAGATTTTTGTGCGCCATAATAGGCCAGCCCAGGTAAAGGCCCACAAAATTCTTGCGGATCATAATGGGCCGGCCCAGCTAAAGGCCCACGAGATTTCGCCGACATTAATGGGCCGGCCTAGCTGTAGGCTCACAAGATTTTGAGGACCCTAGTAGGCCGGCCCGTTACTGCCTGCCATGTTTTGGGCCAAATGCCGGTCCATATTTGATCCGGTCTATTAATGGCCTGCCACACTCTGGGCCTAATAGTGGCCCATATGAGAGCCGGCCCGTTAAAAGCCTACCACGTTCTGGGCCAAATTACGGCCCAGATCAGGTCCGGCCCTTTAAGAGGTTTTGGGCCTAATTATGGCCCATATCAGATTCGGCCCGTCAACTGGACACTATGCTTTTGGGCCCACTTGCTAAAGGTCCACTTAGTAATTCGGCCTGATATTAGTTTTGGCCTGTTAAGGGCCCGTTTAACATTTCGGCCCTATATTAATTTCAGCCTGTTAAAAGTCCGTCATATAGTTGGGCCTAACTACAGCCCGGTTTGCATCCGGCCTGCTCGCAGCCGATATCTGATTGGGCCAAACAAGGACTGAGACAATTTTTCGGCCTGTTAAAAGCCCGTGATTTGATTCGCACAATCATGGGCCGGGGTTCATTTCGGGCTGCTGCCGGCCCGTGAGCTGATCGGCACATTTCAGGCCCAACCTACATCGTGATTGCATGACGGCCCGATTATGTACCATAATTTTATGGTTTGGCCGGTTTACTGCGAAGACAGGATATATATACAGTGAAATAACTGCAGTATCGTGAATAAGAAAAAACATATACTATACAATAAAGAAATTACGGCATATTACATCCACTGGGCATCAAAGTTCGCCATTATGATAATAAAGCACAAGTAGACAACAGATTACATACACTGGGCATCAAAGATCGCCACCAGTGCAAATAAACACGCCGACAAAATAATATGCAAAACTGACAGCACTTCAATAGAGTTTAAAAAAGGTTAGCCCTGCTAGGGAGCTGCAGCACAAGTAGCTGAGCAAGATGATGAGACTGCGCTTGTTCAACACTTATATCTTCCTCACTCTGAAAGATAAACAAGCAGACAGATGTCAGGTTTTGCACATAAAAGTATTTGTGCTGACAATTCATCACATTTCTTACTGACGAATAAAGTGACACAGTTTAAATTTGCATTAACACAATATGGTATTGTTCAGGTCAAGACATGGCAGGAAATGACATTGTGACGGAGTTGGTAGCTTCACGACACCACTGGATTACAGATCAAGAACTCATAAGTATCAATGGTTAGTGTGCTGTCAATTTATACCATTTCAAATTGGCAAATAAAGAGACGGTTTAAATAATAGTAGAATGATATGACATTGTTCATAGTTAAGACATTGCAGAATATGACATTGTGCTGTAGTGGGTAGGTTCACCACACCACTGGATTACAGATGAAGAATAGAAGCATACATGCAGTGCAAAAGAAGATCACTTGCTCTGTATAGTTTAATTTACATGGTATGAAGAAGGAATTTGGTTGTACAACTGAAAACTTAAATTGAGAAAGGACGAACTTTTGTTTATGAACTACATATAATAAACTTTAAACAAGCAATTTGATGCAAACACCAAAAATAATCAGCTGTTGCAGTCATGCCTAACCAAATATATACAACAAAGTTTGAAGGCTTGAGATGGACAAACTTACATTATTGGTGAAGACAGGCTCTATAAAGGCCTTGTCCATGCTGATGGGGGGACAATTCAAGAAGTTTACCACAGAATCTTCTTCAAAAGCATTGCCTTTATTCTATATTTTGTTAAGAGTAAATATAGATGTGATAATATACGAAAAAATGGAGAATATTTAAGATAAGATGAAGAGTGATGCTCCATAACCAAGTAGCTATAAATGTAAGTGCAGCGATGCAGGCAAAAGGTATAGCCAAGAGCAATGCACAACTAAACTTCTTCAGTACCAACCTTATGGTAAGGGTAAATATAGATCTGATGTGTAGAAAATGGAGGGCAAAGGAAAATAAGCTGCTGAGTGATGGTACATGAACAACTACCTGTCATTATAAGTACACTGATAAAGGACAACATGTACTTACAAGAACAATGAAGAGCTAAAAAAACATTGACATTGGATATATTCTACACTAATGTAACAATTCATACAGATCGGATAATTTGGAGCGAACAACTGATAAGCAAGCTATCATGCATATTGTTGTCACATAATGAACCAGGTATGTATGCAAGTACAGTGATATAGGACAACAGGTACTAACAAGAGAAGCAGCGGGCAGCATATTTGCGATATTCTGTCGTTCTTGTCAAACCGGAATTCTTCTTCGAGCAGATTTCCTGCAAAAAAGATCCGTAAGGCACATGCAGAAAAGTAGAAGTTCAAATTGTCATGTGATTTTATAGACAGTACCTCATCCTGGGAACGAGACCAGTGCATAACAAGGTTTTTCCATTCAATGTCTTATAAATTTAACACAGGAGACTTCACCGGAAATTCGTTTATGGACTTGCCATCAAAGTGTGATTTCCTCAGGTAACACCGATACTGCTCTAATGCTTTCTTTAAGAGCACAAGCAAGCTTTGCTCGTCATGACTATCCAGATTAACCGTTGCCTAGTTACAACAATGTAATGTAAATCATTCATGTGTTCAATCAGCAGAAAACAGGAAAATAATAACCATGAATAATAGCACTTACACGTAAGTTGGACAGGAAGATGTGAAAATGGTGTTTGTCTTCACAATAATCTTCCCATGATGGGAATATATGCACATAGTCCCTAACAACATTGAAAGCATTATATTTTAAACTGGGAATAAATGGAATGGGGTTCCAATATGCAGGAATTGGCCGTCTCTGCAGTTGGGATAGGTCTTCGGCCGGTGGACTTGCTGTACTTTTTGCTGGAGTGGGATTTTTCTGTGGTACAGCTGGTGCTATGGCAAATGAAATCGGTATACCTTTTGCTGGAGTGCAGGTCCTGTGTGGTGGGGCTAGTGGTGTGGCCAGTGAAGTATGGGTACAGTCTGCTGGAGTCGGTCATATACCTTTTGATGTCTGATGCACAAGAACAACATTTGAGTGGAAAACATGGTATGATGACAGATGGAATATGTATTGATAATGGATGGGCATGGCATCTCGACATATATGATGAGTAAACTAAGCAGATGGCGGTGCAACAAAGTAGAAGAAATGCAAGACAACATATGCAAGATACGCGCAATCAATAAAACCTTGCCAAATTAGAACAGGCACCTTGATGGGTGAACAGGACAGGCCATCTGCCTTTGACTCCTCGAGGTTAGAATAGTCATTAGGATGATATTCTGAACAAGAATCAACAGGTGGGGAGCATACGAGTTTCATTGCTTCCAAAATGGCACTCAATGCCTTGCTGCCAATTTTGTAAGTCATTGCAGTGTTCCATAATATTCTTCTGATGCGCAGATTCTGATATTCACTGTAATTGCGTATAATATCCGAGAACCATGAAACATAAATAGTTGTGAGATTATCTTTGTAATGCAGATGATATTCTAATATAGGGGCGCCCCTGTAAACACTTGTGTGCTATCACTGAATTCTGATGAGAGAGCTCATGTGTGCTGTAATATGGTGCGTGCATTTATATAATCTGGCACAAGTACACAAAAAATAGGCTCCAGAAGTAAGGATAGCTGGCAGATGATAGGTTCATAATATACTGTATAGAGAGTTTATTGCCAAACCATGATAACAAGAGCACACAACAACTAGGCAGATCATAATAGTGTACATAACAGGGGTACACCATAACCAGGATATATAAATCGGCAAAGTGGAACTGGCTGGAAATTACGGTGTTGTATTGCCGCTAGTAATTGGAAGCCTATTGATCACGCACAGGACAGCTCTATTAGCTGTTGACTGCAGATGTCCCTGCTCCCCTTCCTGACAAGGAACATACTGTGCTTCCCATACAGAACACCGCACGGGCCGCCGGCCGAACCACCGGCCCCACCGCCTGTGTTCCTTCGCCACCCCACCCTGCCCTCACCCACGTCGAGTTTTCTTCGTTCGACGAGGCCCCACAACCACCGTCCCCACCCGAGCCCCTTCGATCGCACCGGCGAACTCCGGCGAGCTCTGAAAAATCGACTGACCCAATTTTGATATTTAGTCTACTGTGATTTAACTAGTGTGGAATATAAAAGGGGAAAACCATAAGCATTGCGAGTATGGTGTTGAGCGTGCCATGGCGGATCTGAAGGTGCAAACCGGACAAAGGCAACTTCGCAACCAAGACAAGAAATCAGAGTAAAGCAGTGGCGATCTATTTTCTTGCTGTGATAAATAAGTTGAGCAGATATGAAAGAGTACCGCCTCTGGTGCGGCGCTGTGTACGCATTTGCTGAGAATTTGACGGTTCTGCAGTAGCGATGGCTGTCGGCAGCGTGGAAGCAGATCTAGGAGGGTAGACGGTGGAGGCGGGGCGCGGTGGACGAGACGGTCGTAGGAGCGGCGCCGACAAGGTGGACGACGACGGGGATGAAGCGAGAGGACGTGATGCAAGGATCCCGGTCCGAAGCCGTGGATGAGAGAGGTCAATCTCTTATAATGGACGGCGGCGTCGGGGTATCAGCTCCGGCATGGTGGAGGAGGACGGCGATGGATGGGGTGGCAGACGGCGGCGGACGGAGGAGGGTGGGGTGGAGAGGGTGTTTTGGCGCCCACGGAGTACGAATGGGGAAAAGGGAGGTAGAGAGGAAGGGGGGAACCATGTATTCAGGGCACGCTTGTCTCAAATGCAAGGAAATTTACAAACTTAGCCCCCGTTTCAAATTTCTACTACATCACAACAACACTAGTCGGTTGGGGATAGGACGGTAATCTCGCATACACCGAATATTTGCCGACAAGAGTTTGTTTTTGGTGCCCACCGTGTATGAATATGAATCGGGGAGGAAGTCGATTTCGGCCGAGGACACACTGTGTTTTGGCGCCCACCGTGTATGAATCCGGGTGAGAGGCGGTTACGTCACGTTTGGGTGAAATTACAAACATACCCCTATCGAAACCTATAGAAATCCAGCATATAGGCTTTGTGTGGCAAGGATAGGCAGTAGTGATTTCCATCTCGCAGATTTTGGTTTCGGGCGGTTACTGCAACTTTCCCCGCTTCGTTCAAATTTTGCAAAGTGCACGTTTACCGTGCCAACTCAATTCGAATCCCGTTTGTATTCTATTTATTTTTCGGGCGGGATCCATTTTCAATTGAAATTACATTCTATATACATCATTTATATATATATATATATATATATATATATATATATACTTTCGAAAGCACAACACCATTTATACATAAATATGGTTTACAAATGGCATGATCTCAGATTCATAAGGTTGTATCCATCAATTTGGATTTTCAAATATTTGAAACCACTTTATGTTGAAATCCAATGGATGCATTCCTCACTAACTGTCTCCAATTAATGTGTGTTTCATCCGGGTTTTTTTACTTCTCAAACATGTATAATGTGTTTCACACATGCAACATATAGTGTAATCCCGTTTAGACATTAATTGCATATAAACAATGCATTGTTTGTAATTGAAGAATCTATGGATCACCAATATTGATAAACTATATAACATTACATGTGTGCCCAAATTCAAATGAATATGCATGTTTGATACACCAATTTGCGTTATGATATTATCGATGTCGTGATCTCCAGTTTAAATATTTGCATCCCCTTTAATCCAGATATTCGTCTCATATAGCTATCACTCATTCTTATATAGGACTATCTCTCTGGACCTATACGCGTTCATCGTCTCTCAGGTATCTCTCGTGCTACCTGTATGTCGACAATGATCTTTTATCTTCGTAACACACTGACGGTACTCTCTCCCTCGACCTTCATCACTCTATCTCTCTCTAAGTATATCTCGCTCCTTGCTATGTGTCTCTAACTATGATTCTCCATGTGGAATCTCTTTCTCTCACACAAACACAAAACTTTGTCTCCCGGGGTCTCATTTCTCTCTACTATTCCCATGTGTGCCACTCGCACACCCCTCATACAGAGATGTCTTTCGCTCCTTAGATATGAGAACCTATGACTCTTCCTCTTCAATATCTCTTTCTCACACACAAAGACAGACTCTGTCTCCCAGGGTCTCATATTTCTCCATTTTTCTTTTGTATGTTGCTCACACACACCCTCTCTCCCTAGAGATATCTTGCGTTCCCTCGTATGTCTCTCTAGCTATCACTCTCATTGTGAAATATCTTTCTCTCTCGCAGACACAAAACTCTGTCTCTCTGGATCTCATTTCTCTCTGATATCTATTTGTATGTGACTCACACGCACCCTCTCTCTATCTCTCTCACACCCACACACATAACCCAACCTTCTGATCCACTCGACTCCTATCTCTAACGCACACTAGCTAGCATCTTTATCTGTCTGTTTATCTGTTTCTCCATCAACCTTCTTTCTTGCACTCACTCTTGATTCCTATCACGCACACTACATACATTTCTCTCTACATGTAGTCAAGTGCCCTCTCACACACATACATAACTTCACCCTTTGAACCACCCGACGGTCATCTCCAACACCCAAACTAGCGGATGTCCCTCTAGCTAGCATCTCCATCTCTGTATCTATCTGTAGTTTCTCCGTCAACATTTCTTTCTTGCACGGAGTCTTGCTTCCTATCACCCACACTATATATGTCTCTCCATACATATGCATTTATAGGTTGGTCTCTTTTGCACAATCGTTGCGCCTCACTCCCTCTGCTCGCCATAGATACATGCTCCAGCCCACGCCACTATCTCTTAAAGACAAAAACACATGCTCAATTGTCGGGACTTCTTCCATGCATTCTCACATGCATGCATATTGTCATACCGATCCGTCTCTCCCATGTCGTTGATATTATGACTTATGTCTTCTTTCTTTTATCTCGATCATGCGCGCGCGCACACACACATCCCACGTATACATGTATACCTCTCACACATGCACGTTCAAGGTCTCTATGTCTCCATACGTAGTTAATTACCCTCAATCCTAACGCCACATCGAATCGTTCTCCTCTTTTGTGCACATAACTTCCGCCTGGATGGGTAAAACACACACTCACACTTAACAATCTCCTTGTAGCTACCCCCCCCCCACCTCTCACTCTTCCCATATATCCCCAAAACCAATAAGACCATCCCTTAGTTTAATTCCCGCCTACATGCACCATCGATATATAGTAGTCTTCCTAGGTGTCTCTCGAACAAACACGTTCTCTCAAAGTCGACTCCTCTCACGCGCACACACCTTCTCTTCCCTCTCTACGGGCATTTTCTCTC